>NC_053022.1:105691381-105706809 GCF_003073215.2 Triticum urartu
GGCCGGCATGCGCGCACGGCCGGGCCGCCACGCCTCCTGCCTGCCTGCTTCCCTAGGCCACGTTGACGCCGCTTCGGCCTCCCCCGCTGCCGTCTAGATTGGGCCGACATCGTCACTCCCCCCTGCTCCTCTCCCTCGCCTCTCCCCACCATGGCTGACGCACCCGCGCCGCCGTAAAGCCGCAGCCACCGTGCTTCCCTCATCTCCCCGTACTATCCACGGGCTCCGCCTCCATCTCCCGCGCCTCTCCGTCAACTCACGCGACGCCGGATGCCCTGCATCACCCTCTGCACCGCCATCTTTGCCGCCTCTGCCCCGAGATCGCCGGCGACCTTCCGACGTCACTAGCCCCTCCCCGAGCTCGCCGAGGCCCCTGTTGCAACCGCTATGAGCCCCCGGTCATTTCCCCCTAACCCTGCCTCCGTTTGATTGTCGTAGCCGCCGCCCCTTGCTAATAGCAGCCACCGCCGCACGGGCTCGTCGCCGGCGAAGCCCCGGTGACCATTTGGTCACGGGCGTGCACCCGTTGTGCTTGCCACGACCCGTAGAGCACCCCCAGCGCCTCAGCTCATTCGTTTGTGAGCAGCAACGCCGAACCAGAACACACCCGACCTACGGCCGCCGCTCACGAGCTCGCCGTCGTCGGTTTCGGCAACCACAGGCCCGGCCACCACCACCGTTCAACGCGCGCCAGTGAGGGCTCTCCAATGAGCCCAAGCACACCTTGAACTGAGCCCTGTGGGCGATTCCTGAGCACCTCCGTTGCGTCTGTCCATGGCCGGCGGCCTAACTCCAGCGAAAACGCCATTAGGCACTAACCTAATGACCCCCTGGGTCCATGACAGTTGGGGCCAGCCCCTGTTAAGTTTTGAATTAGTTTAAATCTAAACCTAATCAGCACCGTGACATGGAATGTGGGACCCACGACTCAGATTTGACCCCGGTCAGCTGTGTTGACCTGATGACGTCATCTTGACGTCATGCTGACGCTGTAACTATTTTCTGAAATTTGAATAAATCAGAAAAGGTTTAGAAAATTCCAGAAAATAGTTAAAACTTCTAGAAATCATAAAAAAATCCAATCTATCCATCTGTACCATTTTCATGCATGTTAGAACAACTTATAGCTACTGTTTAGGACAAATCAAATGAATGGCATTTAAATGACCATATGTGGAGTTTGAATTTGAACCTTGGGTTCAAACCAACTACACTTAATTGTGTTGCTAGTTGCATTAGCTCAATCAACACCATATTGACATGTCATGATCATGCATCATATTGTTGCATTGCATTGATTGTGTTCCCTCTTATTTGTCGGTGGTTTTTCCCCCTCGGTAGGTGTATGTTTCGGCGATGAGTTCGATCACACCGATGAAGAGCTATATCATCTTCAGAAGTGCCAGGCAAGCAAAACCCCCTTGGTCATTCCGATACAATCCCACCCTCTCGCTCCTACTCTCTTTTACTGCATTAGGACAACAACGATTCAATTGTTACATGCTGCGGTAGTTGAACACCTTTCCTTTGCATGACCTGTCATTGCCACAGTAAATAGATGAAACCCACTAGCATGAGAAGGAGTTGTTTGAGCCCTGGTGTGCCTACTCATTCATGCTTGTTTGTCATGCCTGCTATTGCTTAGAGTTGAGTCAGGTTTGATTCATCGGGAATGAATTGGAATGGTGATGAACATGTCCTACTGTGTGTGAGCTAAGTGTGTGAACACGATTTGGTAAAGGTAGCGGTGAGAGGCCATGTAGGAGTACATGGTGGGTTGTCTCATTGAAACCGTCCTTAGGAACCGAGTTCTGTGTTTGTGATCTGTGAACAGCTACTACCACGCATTGGAATGCTTAAGTGCCCCTCTCGACTTATTAATCAACATGATCTCTGTCCAGGAGTTGCAACTAGTTTCTGGTGTTTGTAGGTTGCATTAGTAGTCTACCAAGTGGCACCCGGTACAGGTGGGCTTGGGACAGACTAGGCACAGTGGCATGGTGTACCAAGTGGCACCCGGATGGTGGGCTTGGGAACCCTGCACACATCGTTTGGGGCCGTGAGTGACACCCCGACCGGATCTCCTTGCGGATGGAACCCGAATAGGCGATAAACCTGGACTAGAGACTTGTTGGTTAGTCAGGTCATGGCCGACTCCCTCGCTAGGCTTCCGCTTGAAGGTTGCCGAGATACACGATGTGTACATGGTGGTAAGTGGCGAGAGCGTGTGTGAAGAAGTACACCCCTGCAGGGTTATCATTATCTATTCGAATAGCCGGATTCCTCGGATATGGAAACTTGGACCCCTTGCATAGTTCATAGACAAGTGAAAGTGGATACTCTAAAACGCGCAAGATAAGTGTGAGTGCTATGGATGGCATTCTCGCAGGGAGGCGGGAGAGGATCCATAGTGGAGTATTGATATGGTGAATATGTGGACTCATGTGCGCCACCTCAAGAGTTACTTGCAGTCGTAGTTCAGGTTAGCCACTGAGTCAAAGCTGGTTTGCTGCAGTTAAACTCCACCACCCCTTTGTTGATACTGATGCATATGTAGATAGTTCTGATGTAAGTCTTGCTGGGTACATTTGTACTCACGTTTGCTTATTCTATGTTTGGTAGAGAGACGTCAGTCTCACTAGTAGTTCTGTGTGGACTTCGACGTTTAGCTTGTTACCTCAGCTACGATCTTGTACCCTTGGGAGGGTCTTGTAGATAGTGAGGCTTTTGAGCCTTCTTCATTTGTAGTTGTCTGTACTCAGACATGTTAAGCTTCCGCATGTGCTTGATTTGTATGCTATGATTGTTGGGTCATAAGACCCATGTTTGTAATATCTCGCTCCTCGGAGCCTAATGAATAAATACTTTGAGTCGTAGAGTTATGTTGTGATGCCATGTTGTATTTACACATATCGAGCATATTTTGTGTATGATTGAAATGCTTGGTATGTGTGGGATCCGGCAATCTAGTTGTTTATCCTTGGCAGCCTCTCTTATGGGGAAATGTACTCTAGTGCTTCCTTGAGCCATAGTAGTCCGCTATAGCCCGGTTCACCGGAGTCCTGCTAGCCCAGCACTACTGCTCAGGACACTTGACTGGCCGGCATGTGTTTCACTTCGTTCCTGTGTCTGTCCCCTTCGGGAAAATGTCACGCGGTGACATCCGGAGTCCTGTTAGCCCAGTGCTACAGCCCGAATTCACACGCTATTGACCGACATGCTCGAAGTTGATTCATGTATGCCTGTCCCCATGGATTAGTGCCGCTTTGGGTTCACGACTAGTCATGTCAGCCCGGGTTCTTTGTCATATGGATGCTAGCGACACTATCATATACGTGAGCCAAAAGGCGCAAACGGTCCCGGGCCAGGTAAGGTGGCACCCGTGGGAATACCGTGCGTGAGGCCGCAAAGTGATATGATGTGTTACATGCTAGATCGGTGTGACTTAGGATCGGGGTCCTGACAACTTTGGTATCAGAGCCTAACTGCCTGTAGGATTACCAAGCCAAACTGGTCGAAGTCGAGTCTAGAAATGCTTTAGTTATGTAAGGGGATTGATTGTGGAAGGGAACGTAAGGCTCTTTTTACTCCTTTACCCTATGCCCTTCTGATCTGAGTCAACCTCTTCTTTTCTACGGGGATTAAGAATTAGGCCTTCTCATCTATCTATCAGGATGATGTGCTACTAATCCATAGACTTATAGAATTGATAGTTTCAAGCTTCAGTTCCGTTCCTACTACTTCCGTATGTTGATAGTTGATCTCAGAACCTTGATATTGTGTTGTTGAGTGGTTATGCCACCATTTTGCAGGATGCCTCAAATCATTTTGAGCATTTACAGCCGTTATGCTTTCCGAGTCATCCTAGGTTTCTAATTAGTCTGATGCATTTGCAAATCCTTCTTCCTATCCCGATGTCCTTTGGGCCAGATTAAGCACACTAATCGATGAGTTGAGGTACTCTATTGCCTTGACATATATGTTGGAGCTATTATTATGACCCTAGGTGTCTAGAGTATCACCTGGTAATCTAGCAATGCTTTGCATCCCCAGTGTGATGATTCTGGCCACCATTCTCGAAAGCATCCCGTGATGCCGTTTAGTTAGTACGCATTCTATTCCTGGGTTCTTGGCCCAAAATTCACTCTACTTATCTCGTGTTGATAGTGTTGCTAGTTCCTTTAGGATATTAGTAACCTTGCGACAGTCCTTGAGGTCCGTGGTATTTCCTTCTTCCAAATACCATGAACCATTAAGGCAGAAGTTCTTTGAACCAAAAGATCACAATAAGAGTGCTCTTAATGGGTTCTCCATTCAAGAATTGTGAATCTGCTAGTCCTACCTTTCTGCATGGATTATCCGGAAGAAACTGTTGAACTTGTTCGACATACTAATCTATGCATCCACAACCCAGGAAATTATATGTCCCTTGAGTGGTTCCTCTTCAGTTGTATCCCGACCATCCTCTATCAGTTGATAGCCAAGAGTACGTGTGCATTTGTGTTCATCGATGCCTAGTATTCTTGTGGTTCGTCAAGCCGTTCTATTTCAGAATGACTAGGAGAAACAAAATCCAGTACCTCATCCATATCCAGGATTGGGTCAAAGCAGTTATATTCCGCAGATCAAAATGCAACCCAGCTTTTGGTTCTGTTCTACCCTGAAGTATTACCCACTTTATGTCAGGAGCGTCATGAGATTTGCACCTTCTCTTATGAATTCTTGACGCGGTGATACTTCTTACCATCATTTTTCATTCCTCGGTTCCCGTGTTATTGTAACCGGAATGTCGGCAAGTGAGTCGTGATGTGTGAAATCAATACTCCTAGCAACTCCATTGCTTAGTAGTTAATGGGCAATATTCTCATTCTTAGCGTGTTGGTTATTGAATCATCATTCTAAGATTGATCGTGCTACCTAGTCCATTTCCCTGGTGCACTCTTCGATCAAGAGTTGGGACTGTGTCTATCCTTGCTTATTTGATCATATCGTCTTGCCCTGACAAGCAAGATTTTTCTCGAGCTTAATAACATATCGGTGGTTCGTGATTTCCGAAGATCTTCTCGGAAGTATTACCTGGTTGTCGCCTGAACAGTATGTTGAGTTCGTGATTAAATGGGTTTTCTTATAAATCACCCCTTCTCCAAGAATCTGTGTTGGATATCCCTGAGCTAGTTGGTTGAGCTAAACAACAACTTGGAGAGTTGGAAGATAAAGCTTGTCTGACTTAGTTCATGTTAAGGGATATCTTTTTGTGTGTGTGCGTGTTGAAGAAAGATGATATCTCCATCGATTGGTCCTCGTGATCAGTTGTTGGATCTATTGCCTTGTCAAAATCTTGACTTGAGTATGGGCTATCGTCAAGTCAAATCAGAACCAACGATGTTCGTAATGTTGTCTTACTCGTGGTTGATCCCTCGAGCATACACCATTACATCTTTTGGTCTGACCAATGCTATCACCGTGTTCACATGATGGTGGAAGTCCAGTGATATGGAAATTCGGATGAGTTGCTGTTGAGCCCATTAGCAGCATTCTATCTTCCCCCATGACTCATGTTGAACATCAACCTAGTGTTGGAAACTTGTGTAAGCATTTCTTCGTGTTTCGTTCATGAAGCATATGTTTGGATGAAAGAAGCGACTTTCTCTGATTCATGTGCATTTGGTGCAAGTTGCCGCTATAAATTCGAGAAAGCTTGTTTTTGCTCCCTCTGGAATCATCCCAAGTTAGTCATGCCTATGTGCGAAGTACTCTATGGTATGATAGGTTGGCCGCCTCCATTCTGTATGTGTTCCTAGCACACCAAGCCACTGATTGATTTGTTCAAGGAGAAGAAGTTCCTTCTTAAGAGCTAATGATGACTTATGCAAGGACTTTGTTATCCTTGATGATGGTTCCCCACCTGAACTCGGTAGTGTTTTATTATAAGACTACTATGTGGTCATGCTTGTCTGGAACAGCGTGTTCACCAGTTTGTACAAAACCAGCTCATGTTTTGGAGCTTACTATCGTAGTTCATTCCCTGAGAATCTCGCAATGTCATCTCGTTGATTTGTGTTGCAAACTTTAATTTTTCTTGCTAGAATCGATGAGTCTGGAATGTCCTGACACCAACCAGATCTGAATCTCAGGTAGATGTGATGGTTGGAACGTTTTCCCAAGAACTATAATATTGGTCTCACCATAACCGGTAAAGTGGATGTCGTGGCCAACACACCCAACCAGAAGACCTATTATTGTAGTATCTTGATTTAGAAAGTTGGCCACCTCCCCATAAGGATTTCGTAGGATTTACCCCTGGATGTCCCTTATGGATTTTGTGTTCCTAAAGTCCGACCTTTACTTGATGTTCTAGATATCAAACCATATCTATGATTGGGATACGCTAGTACCTCAAGGAGAACATTAGAAGCGGAGTGCTAAATGTCTCTCGGTCGATTATCCAGATTTTGTCCCCTTGGCCTCGCTAAGGTGAAATCTGAGAAAGTGTTATCTTCCTTTGCACCCGCATCCTCCACCAATATCAATCATGGTGGTATGTTGTGTTGCCAGGATCCTTGTCACGGATATTGGTAAAACCTTGATGAATATGGAAATGCTCAAGTTCTTGAGAGCACGTGCAAGCACTAGGATTTATCTTCAGCATTAAATGGGATCCGCTCTCAGTTTCCTCGGTTATGCTATAACCATTCAAACAGGGGAATCACTCTCGTATGTTGAGCTTTTTCCCAATCACTAGAATCATTCCCAGTATTTGCATTTTGTTCCCAGCTTGCACCCGTCATTGTGTCAGTCTACCATGGGTCCCATCCATTTCCAGTGATAAGCAAAAATCATCCATTGCGTTGTCTTCAACAAGGTAGTCCACATCATCCATCCTAGTCCAAGTATGCCATCTCTTCGAGCTATCTCAAACGATCAATTGTAAATTTCCTTAAGCCGGTATGAAGAGTTTCAATGATCTCTGAATCAAAAGTATTTCTTTTTGCCACTTAAGGGAATATTTCTGCGAGTCACCTTCCTTAAGATGTCTCGTTATGGTATCATGGCAATTATCTCCTCACTACCTTGAAAACCATGCACCATCCTACTCCAGCATGGAATTATCGCCTACCAATTTGAACCTTTGTCATATGTTTCTCTTCCATCATCTCTGATGCATGTTTTGCCTCTCAGCTCCAGAGATGTTTCCATGTCTCATTCCATGAGTTGATCTTGTGATCATTAATGTGTTGCTCGAACCTCAAGAAGATCGTTTCTTCTTAAATTCTCCCTTTCTACTCATTGTCATGTTGGATGTAGTTCTCAAAGCAAGACGTCGAGATCAAGATGATGCAATAAATCAACATCCTCGAGAAGACATCTGGATCATGAAGATTTTGTTAGCTTGTGTTTCCCCCTTCACCTTACCCTACGCTTGAATCTCAGGACGAGATTCTTGTTTAGTAGGGGTGAGTTGTCACAGCCCTAGAGTACCTGAGTGAAATTGTTGCATCTGCACTCATGCATCATGTCTAAAATTTCTGAAAGTTGAATTGAGGTTTGTTGAAACCCTCAGAAACCAGTTCAAAAATAATCAACATTAATATGTCTTCAAATAAGTCCAGGAAAATGTTCCTCTTAGTCTCTGAAAATATTGGCAAGAGGTAAAATTCAAACCAATGTTTTTGGTATCTCAGAAACATTTATCTTGGGCCTTTGAATTAATTCAATAACTATTTGCATTGGATATATATTCTTTATATAATTAATATATGTCCAATAATTCTGGAACATTTTATGTGGTTTTGGATATTTTAGTTCTAGCCACATAATTATTTTCAGGATTTCATAAAATGGTTTAGTGTTAAAACTAAACCCAAAACAATTGCAGAAAAATAGAAAACTGAAACAATTTAGAAAACAGAGAAGAGAGAGAGCTTACCTGGGCCACTGCTGGCCCGACACTGTGCTGGCCCAGCTGACTAGCCAGCGCTAGTCAGCCCCTACCTGGCGCCAGAAGGCAAGGGCGCGTGCTCGCGCGCGCCGGCCACGCGCCGGCCACCTCCTGCCTCCCTGCCTGCCTCCTCGTCGCTCTGGCCCTCCCTCGCGACACCATGCATCCCCTGACCTCTCTCGCACTCTCCCTCGCCCTCATCCCCTCCTCTGTCTCTCTCTCACACGCGCGACCGAACGCAGCCGTCGCCGCCGACGAGCTCCCCCACGGCCAGAGCCACCTCCGAGCCTCTCTGACGCGCCCCCGAGCTCCGCCGTGACGCCCCGGTCCTTTCCGCCGAGCCACATGATGCCGGACGCCTCGAAGCACCATCCCCAACCCCTTCATCCTCCTCGGGTCGCTGGAGATTCGCCTCGCCGCCCCGCTCGCTCCGACACCTCCCCGGCCCCGCCGTCTGCACCGGAAGACTCAACGTAAGCCCCTGCCCCTAACCCCCCTCCTCTACGTGTCGGTTGCACCCCCTAGCCGCCATCTCCACCGAGCCCGAGCACTCGGCTCCGCCGGCGACGCCGTCGTCATGGCCACAGCCACGCGGGCTCGAAACCGAGCGCGTCACCGCGTTTTCCACACTCCCAGGAGGTCGTAGACCCTCTCCATGCCCCTGTTGTGTATCTCAGCGCCGAACCCGAGCACGCCCGAGCTCCGGCCGCCGCGGCCGAGCTCCCCGCCATCGCCTCCGGCCGTCCCAGGCCCGGCTGGCGCCACCATCCGACGCGCGCTGGTTTGGGCTCTCGAACGAGCCCAACCATGCTGCGAACGGGGCCCCAGAGCCCGTTCCCGCGGCCCTCCGCCGCATCTGGTCATCGCCGACGGTTTAGCCCCGGTTGACCAGGGGTTTGACCTCCCCTGACGTGTGGGCCCAGGTGCCTGCTTAATTAGTGTTAGGTTTAGTTAGTGTTAATTAACTTAGCTAATTAGATGAGCCACTGACATGCGGGCCCCGCCCGGCTAACTAAGTTAGTTAGGGCTAATCCTATTTAGGTTAGTTAGGTTAGTCGCTGACCAGTGGGCCCAACCCAGTTAGTTAGGGCTAACTAACTTGGTTAGTTGACTGGGTCACTGACCAGTGGGTCCCACTGGTCAGGTTTGACCTGGCCGACCAGTTGACCCGCTGACATCACCTTTGCGCAATGCTGATGCAGTAAAGCTTTTCTGGGATTTTAAATAAATCAGAAATGATTTATTTATTTCAGAAAATAGCTAAAACTTCTAAAAATCATAGAAAATAAGCTATAACTCCAAATGCAATAAATTATATATGAAAAATTATCAGAAAAATCCAAGGAATCTGATTATGGCATTTTCATGCATGTTTGAACAACTTAATCTCACTGTTTAGTCCAAACCATGATAATGCACTATTTGAATTCATAGTTTGAATTTGATTTTGAACCTAGTGTTCAAACCAACTCCATTTAACTTGTTGCTAGTTGCATTAGCTCAATCAACACCATATTGACATGTCATGATCATGCATCATATTGTTGCATCGCATTGATTATGTTCTTCCCTGTTTGCCGGTAATTGTCCCCTCTCGGCAGACGCTCCTCCGACGCTGTGATCGTTGACACTGATGAAGACTCAATGTTATCTTCAGAAGTGCCAGGCAAGCAAAACCCCCTTGTACATTCCGATACAATCCCACTCTCTCGCTCCTGCTCTCTTTTACTGCATTAGGACAACAACGATTCAACTGTTACATGTTGCGGTAGCTGAACCCCTTTCCTCTGCATGACCTGCCATTGCCACAGTAAATAGATGAAATCCACTAGCATGAGTAGGAGTTGTTTGAGCCCTGATGTGCCTACTCATTCATGCTTATTTGTCATGCCTGCTACTGCTTAGAGTTGAGTCAGGTCTGATTCATCGGGGATGAATTGGAACAGTGATGAACATGTCCTACTGTGTGTGAGCTAAGTGTGTGAACACGATTTGGTACAGGTAGAGGTGAGAGCCCATGTAGGAGTACATGGTGGGTTGTCTCATTGAAACCGTCCTTAGGAACCGAGTTCTGTGTTTGTGATCCATGAAACAGTTACTACCACGCATTGGGCCCGAAACCAATGGACCCTCTCGGCTTCTTGATCACCCTTGTCCTCTGTCCAGGAGTTGCGACTAGTTTCTGGTGTTTATAGGATATGTGTTGGCGGCCGTGCGTAGCGCTGACCCTAGGGGTGGGCTATGATGCGGTAGATACACCGTGGCCGGGCATGCCGGGCGCCCGTTTGGTGTCTCGGAACCCTGTACACATCGTCTGGGGCCGTATGTGGAAACCTCGGCCGGACTCCCTGCGGATGGAACCTGGATAGGCGATAAACCTAGACTAGAGACTTGAGTGTTTAGGTAGGCTGTGGCCGACACCCTCGTTGGGCTTCCGCTTGAAGGTTGCCGAGTACATGTCGTGTAAATGGCGGTAAGTGGTGAGAGCGTGTGTGAAGAAGTACACCCCTGCAGGGTTAACATCATCTATTCGAATAGCCGTGTCCGCGGTAATGGACTTCTGGGTTGCCTATAACAGTTCATAGACAAGTGAAAGTGGATACTCTAAAACTCGCAAGATAAGTGTGAGTGCTATGGATGGCCTTATCGTAGGGAGACGAGAGCGGATCCATAGTGGTGTATTGAATGGTGAACATGTGGACTCATGTGCGCCACCTCAAAAGAGTTGCTTCCAGTCGTAGTTCAGGTTAGCCACTGAGTCAAAGCTGGCTTGCTGCAGTTAAACTCCACCACCCCCCTTGTTGATACCGATGCATATGTAGCTAGTTCTGATGTAAGTCTTGCTGAGTACTTTTGTACTCACGTTTGCTTAATTTATGTTTTGCAGAGAGACTTCAGTCTCGCTAGTAGTTCCGCGTGGACTTCGACGTTTAGCTTGATACCTCAGCTACGATCTTGTGCCCTCGGCAGGATCTGGTAGATAGTCAGGCTTCTTAGCCTTTTTCCATTTGTAGATGTCTGTACTCAGACATGTTAAGCTTCCGCATGTGCTTGAATTGTATGCTATGATTGTTGGGTCATGAGACCCATGTTTGTAATATCTCGCTCCTCGGAGCCTAATGAATAAATACTTGAGTCGTAGAGTTATGTTGTGATGCCATGTTGTATTTACACATATCGAGCATATTGTGTGTATGATTGAAATGCTTGGTATGTGTGGGATCCGACAATCTAGTTGTTTATCCTTGGCAGCCTCTCTTATGGGGAAATGTAGTCTAGTGCTTCCATGAGCCATAGTAGTCCGCTACAGCCCGGTTCACCGGAGTCCTGCTAGCCAGCACTACTGCTCAGGACACTTGACTGGCCGGCATGTGTTTCACTTCGTTCCTGTGTCTGTCCCTTCGGGGAAATGTCACGCGGTGAATCCGGAGTCCTGTACGCCTGCTACAGCCCCGGATTCACATGCGTCTGCCGGACCATGGCTCGAAGTTATGTTGTTTCATGTATGCCTGTCCCCTGTAAGTTAGTGCCACCTTTGGGTTCACGACTAGCATGTCGCGCGGTTCTCTGTCGTATGGATGCTAGCGACACTATCATATACGTGAGCCAAAAGGCGCAAATGGTCCCGCGGGCCAGGAAGGCGTGCACCCGTGGGAATACCGTGCGTGGCACAAAGATATGATGTGTTTACATGCTAGATCGGTGTGACTTAGGATCGGGGTCCTAACAGTTCCCGGTTACGGTGGGAGGTCAGGGGCCGAGCGATGCGCGTTTCTCTCATACACGTACGCGCGTGTGTGCGAGGCGTTGGCTCTAACTGAACCCGAGCAAGGCGTTGGGCTCTAACTGAACCCGAGCGATTGCACTGCAGGCTACGCATTACTGAACACGAGCGATCAATCGATGGTTGTTAACTGAATCCGATCGAGCGATTCCTTCGCTACTGCTGCTAACTGAAGCCGATCGATGCTGCCTCTGGGATGAACAGTGAGTGTTAAGGGGGGTTTGGATGAACAGTGAGTGGTGGCGTTGCCTCTAGATGAACAGGACCCCATGGTGTGGAGGCCTGGATGAATAGTAGACGGTGGAGGGGTGCCCGTGGAGGGGTGGTTGAACAGGACCCCGTGGTGTGGAGGGCTGGATGAACAGTAGATGGTGGAGGGGTGGTTGAATAGTAGCCGGTGGAGTAGCGCGCGGTGGAGGCTGGATGAACAGGAGCCCGTGGAGGCTAGAGGAGGTCGACGGTGGAGATGAACAGTATCCCGTGGAGTCCCATTTTGCAGTACGCCACACCCCTCCCGATGAACAGGACCCCCGTTTCGACCGTAGGAGGTCCGTTTCGTCTGTTTTGCGGTACGCCAC
Organism: Triticum urartu; assembly: GCF_003073215.2. NCBI lineage: Eukaryota > Viridiplantae > Streptophyta > Magnoliopsida > Poales > Poaceae > Triticum > Triticum urartu. The sequence goes on from NC_053022.1 coordinate 105,703,683, forward strand.
ACCCCTCCTGATCAACAGACCCCCGTTTCCACCGTAGGAGGTCCGTTTCCTCCTTTTTACTGTACGCCACACCCCTCCCGATCAACAGGACCCCAGTTTGGACCGTATGAGGTCCGTTTCCTCCGTTCTTCGGTACGCCAGTGTCAGGACACCGATTCCAAGTCACATCGATCTAGCCGGTAACACCTCATATCACTTTGCGGCCTCACGCACGGTATTCCCACGGGTGTCGCCTTACCATGGCCCGGGACCGTTTGCGCCTTTTGGCTCACGTATATGATAGTGTCGCTAGCATCCATATGACAGAGAACCCGGGACGACATGGCTAGTTGTGAACCCAAAGCGGCACTAACCTATGGGGATAGGCATACATGAATCAACCTCGAGCATGTCGGTCAGCAGTGTGTGAATCCGGGCTGTAGCACTGCGCTAAAAGGACTCCGGTGAACCGGGCTGTAGTAGGCTAGGCAGGACTCCGGATGTCACCGCTTGACATTTCCCCGAAGGGACAGACATAGGAACAAAGTGAAACACATGCCGTCCAGTCAAGTGTCCTGAGAAGTAGTGCTGGGCTAGCAGGACTCCGATGAACCGGGCTGTAGCGGACTACTATGGCTCAAGGAGGCACTAGACTACATTTCCCCATAGGAGAGGCTGCCAAGGATAACAACTATATTGTCGGATCCCACACATAGCAAGCATTTCAATCATACACACAATATGCTCGAGATGTGTAAATACAACATGGCATCACAACATAACTCTACGACTCTAGTATTTATTCATTAGGCTCCGAGGAGTGAGATATTACAAACATGGGTCTCATGACCCAACATTCAGAGCATACAAGCAACAACCACATGCGGAAGCTTAACTTGTCTGAGTACAGACAACTACAAATGAAGAAGGCTCGGAAGCCTGACTATCTACAAGACCCTCCCAAGGGTACAAGATCATAGCTGAGGTAACAAGCTAAACGTCGAAGTCCACACGGAACTACTAGCGAGACTGACGTCTCTCTGCAAAACATAGAATAAGCAAATTGAGTACAAATGTACCCAGCAAGACTTACATCAGAACTATCTACATATGCATCAGTATCAACAAAGGGGTGGTGAAGCTTAACTGCAGCAAGCCAGCTTTGACTCAGTGGCTAACCTGAACTACGACTGCAAGTAACTCTTGAGGTGGCACACACGGGTCCACATATTCACCATATCAATACTCCACTGTGGATCCGCTCCCGCCTCCCTGCGAGAATGCCATCCATAGCACTCACACTTATCTTGCGCATTTTAGAGTATCCACTTTCACTTGTCTATGAACTATGCAAGGGGTCCAAGTTTCCATATCCGAGGAATCCGGCTATTCGAATAGATAATGATAACCCTATAGAGGTGTACTTCTTCACGCACGCTCTCGCCACTTACCACCATGTACACATCGCGTATCTCGGAAACCTTCAAGCGGAAGCCTGGCGAGGGAGTCAACCACGACCTCACTAACCAACCAGGGTGTCGCTCATGGCCCCAAACGATGTGTGCAGGGTTCCCAAGCCCACCATCCGGGTGTCACTTGGTACACCGTGCCACTGTGCCTAGTCTGTCCCAAGCCCACCTGTACCGGGTGCCACTTGGTAGACTACTAACACAACCTACAAACACCAGAAACTAGTTGCAACTCCTGGACAAAGATCATGTTGATTAATAAGTCGAGAGGGGCACTTAAGCATTCCAATGCGTGGTAGTAGCTGTTCATGGATCACAAACACATAACTCAGTTCCGGAGGACGGCTGCAATGAGACAACCCACCATGTACTCCTACATGGCCTCTCACCGCTACCTTTACCAAATCGTGTTCACACACTTAGCTCACACACAGTAGGACATGTTCATCACCATTCCAATTCATTCCCGATGAATCAAACCTGATTCAAGTCTAAGCAATAGCAGGCATGACAAACAAGCATGAATGAGTAGGCACACCAGGGCTCAAACAACTCCTTCTCATGCTAGTGGGTTTCATCTATTTACTGTGGCAATGACAGGTCATGCAAAGGAAAGGTGTTCAACTACCGTAGCATGTAACAGTTGAATCGTTGTTGTCCTAATGCAGTAAAAGAGAGTAGGAGCGAGAGGGTGGGATTGTATCGGAATGACCAAGGGGGTTTTGCTTGCCTGGCACTTCTGAAGATGATATAGCTCTTCATCGGTGTGATCGAACTCATCGCCGAAACATACACCTACCGAGGGGGAAAAACCACCGACAAATAAGAGGGAACACAATCAATGCAATGCAACAATATGATGCATGATCATGACATGGCAATATGATGTGATTTTGCCTAATGCAAGTAGCAACACAATTAAGTGTAGTTGGTTTGAACCCAAGGTTCAAATTCAAACTCCACATATGGTCATTTAAATGCCATTCATTTGATTTGTCCTAAACAGTAGCTATAAGTTGTTCTAACATGCATGAAAATGGTACAGATGGATAGATTGGATTTTTTTATGATTTCTAGAAGTTTTAACTATTTTCTGGAATTTTCTAAACCTTTTCTGATTTATTCAAATTTCAGAAAATAGTTACAGCGTCAGCATGACGTCAAGATGACGTCATCAGGTCAACACAGCTGACCGGGGTCAAATCTGAGTCGTGGGTCCCACATTCCATGTCACGGTGCTGATTAGGTTTAGATTTAAACTAATTCAAAACTTAACAGGGGCTGGCCCCAACTGTCATGGACCCAGGGGGTCATTAGGTTAGTGCCTAATGGCGTTTTCGCTGGAGTTAGGCCGCCGGCCATGGACAGACGCAACGGAGGTGCTCAGGAATCGCCCACAGGGCTCAGTTCAAGGTGTGCTTGGGCTCATTGGAGAGCCCTCACTGGCGCGCGTTGAACGGTGGTGGTGGCCGGGCCTGTGGTTGCCGAAACCGACGACGGCGAGCTCGTGAGCGGCGGCCGTAGGTCGGGTGTGTTCTGGTTCGGCGTTGCTGCTCACAAACGAATGAGCTGAGGCGCTGGGGGTGCTCTACGGGTCGTGGCAAGCACAACGGGTGCACGCCCGTGACCAAATGGTCACCGGGGCTTCGCCGGCGACGAGCCCGTGCGGCGGTGGCTGC
>NC_053022.1:105707917-105787755 GCF_003073215.2 Triticum urartu
CATGAAACTTGGCATGCTATCATGTAGTGGCATCAACATGTCATGGTACAAATTTTGTCCCATTTGGGGCAGGTTTGGGTATATGCTTCTCACAAACCGGAGCTTCTCACAACAAGCATGATGGTTTTCGGTAGGGAACATCCCACCTTTGGGGACGAAACAATATCCACTGCCTCTTATCGCTTTGAAAAAAAATTCTTGTGTCAACATAGAACAACAGGAGTGTTGTGTAAATTTTTGTGATTTTTCGGGGTTCGTTTGGACACTTTTATGCATTAACTGAGTTTTCAATGCATTTATGTGCATAATTCAAATTTAAACTACCTGCACATGCTCTAGCGCATATAAATTCGTTGAAAAATATAATATGTGTCCTTGGGTGCATGCTTAGGTCCCATGCAAGAAATGGGAGTTAATTTCAAACACTAGGGCACCGTTGATTGCCGGCAAAACATTGACATGCCTGGTTTTTAAATTCTAGTAAATCCAAAACTCATCTGAAATTCATCAAACTTGGCATGCTATCATGGAGGGGCATCAACATGTCGTTGTACAAATTTTCTCCCATTTGCGGCAGGTTTGGGTATATGCCTCTCACATACGGGAGCTTCTCACAACAAGCATGATGGTTTTCGGTAGGGAACGTCCCACCTTTGGGGACAAAACTATATCCATTGCCTCTTATTGCTTTCAAATTTTTTTCTCATGTCAACATAGAACCACAGGAGTGTTGTGTGAATTTTTGTGATTTTTCAGGGTTTGTTTGGACATTTTTATGCGTTAACTGAGTTTTCAATGCATTTATGTGCATAATTCAAATTTGAACTACATGCACATGCTCTAGTGCATATAAATTGGTTGAAAAATAAAATATGTGTCCTTGGGTGCATTCTTAGGTCCCATGCAAGAAATGGGAATGAATTTCAAACACCAGGGCACCTTTGATTGCCGGAAAAACATTGAGATTCCTGGTTTTTAAATTCTAGTAAATCCAAAACTCCTCTGGAATTCATGAAACTTGGCATGCTATCATGTAGTGGCATCAACATGTCATGGTACAAACTTTGTCCCATTTGGGGCAGGTTTGGGTATATGCTTCTCACATACCGGAGCTTCTCACAACAAGCATGATGGTTTCGGTAGGGAATGTCCCACTTTTGGGGACGAAACAATATCCATTGCCTCTTATTGCTTTCAATTTTTTTCTCGTGTCAACATAGAACAACAGGATTGTTGTGTGAATTTTTGTGATTTTTCATGGTTCATTTGGACATTTTTATGCATTAACTGAGTTTTCAATGCATTTATGTGCATAATTCAAATTTGAACTACATGCACATGCTCCAATGCATTTAAATTGGTTGAAAAATCAAATATGTGTCCTTGGGTGCATGCCTGGGTTCCATGCAAGAAAAGGGAATGCATTTCAAACACTAGGGCACCGCTGATTGTCGGCAAAACATTGAGATGCCTCATTTTTAAATTCTAGTAATCCTAAACTCGTCTGAAATTCATGAACTTGGCATGCTATCATGGAGCGGCATCAACGTGCCGTGGTAAAAAATTTGTCCCATTTGGGGCAGGTTTGGGTATATGCTTCTCAAAAATCGGAGCTTCTCACAACAAGTATGATGGTTTTCGATAGGGAACGTCCCACCTTTGGGGACGAAATGATATCCATTGCCTCTTATTGCTTTCAATTTTTTCTCGTGTCAACATAGAACAAAAGGAGTGTTGTGTGAATTCTTGTGATTTTTCGGGGTTCAACTGAGTTTTCAATGCATTTCACGTGCATAATTCAAATTTGAAGTACATGCATATGATCTAGTGCATATAAATTGGTGGAAAAATCAAATCTGTGTCCTTGGGTGCATGCTTAGGTCCCATGCAAGAAATGGGAATGAATTTCAAACACCGGGGCACCATTGATTGCTGGCAAAACACTAAGATGCGTAGTTTTTAAATTCTAGTAAATCCAAAACTCATCTGAAGTTCATGAAACTTGGCATGCTATCATGGAGCGGCATCAGCATGCGGTGGTACAAATTTTGTCCCATTTGGGACAGGTGTGGGTATATGTTTCTCACAAAGAGCATGATGTTTTTCGTTAGGGAACATCGCACCTTTGGGCACGAAACGATATCCATTGCCTCTTATTGCTTTCAATTTATTTTCTCATGTCAACATAGAACAACAGGAGTGTTGTGTGAATTTTTGTGATTTTTCGGGGTTCGTTTGGACATTTTATGCATTAACTGAGTTTTCAATGCATTTATGTGCATAATTCAAATTTTAACTACATGCATATGCTCCACTGCATATAAATTGGTTGAAAAATCAAATATGTGTCCTTGGGTGCATGCTTAGCTCCCATGCAAGAAATGGGAATGAATTTCAAATACTAGGGCACCGTTGATTGCCGGCAAAACATTGAGCTGGCTGATTTTTAAATTCTAGTAAATCCAAAACTCGTCTAAAATTCATGAAACTTGGCATGCTATCATGGAGTGGCATCAACTTGCCGTGGTACAAATTTTTTCCCATTTGGGGCAGGTTTGGGTATATGCTTCTCACAAACCGGAGCTTCTCACAACATGCATGATGGTTTTCAATAGGGAACGTCCCACCTTTGGGGATGAAATAATATCCATTGCCTCTTATTGCTTCAAAAATATTTCTCGTCTCAACATAGAACAACAGGAGTGTTGTGTGAATTGTTGTGATTTTTCGGGGTTCGTTTGGACATTTTTATGCATTGACTGAGTTTTCAATGCATTTATGTGCATAATTCAAATATAAACTACATGCACATGCTCTTGTGCATATAAATTGGTTGAAAAATCAAACATGTGTCCTTGGGTGCATGCTTAGGTCCCATGCAAGAAATGGGAATGAATTTCAAACACCAGGGCACCATTGATTGCCGGCAAAACATTGAGATGCCTGGTTATTAAATTCTAGTAAATCCAAAACTCGTCTAAAATTCATGAAACTTGGCATGCTATCATGGAGCGGCATCAACATGCCTTGGTACAAATTTTGTCCCATTTGGGGCAGGTTTGGGTATATGCTTCTCAGAAACTAGTGCTTCTCACAACAAGCATGATGGTTTTCGGTAGGGAACGTCCCACCTTTGGTGACGAAACGATATCCATTTGCCTCTTATTGCTTTCAATTTTTTTTCTCATGTCAACATAGAACAACAGGAATGTTGTGTGAATTGTTGTGATTTTTCAGGGTTTGTTTGGACATTTTTATGCATTAACTGAGTTTTCAATTCATTTATGTGCATAATTCAAATTTGAATTACATGCACATGCTCTAGTACATATAAATTGGTTGAAAAATCAAATATGTGTCCTTGGGTGCTTGCTTAGGTCCCATGCAAGAAATGGGAATGAATTTCAAACACTAGGGCACCGTTGATTGCCAGCAAAACATTGAGATGCCTGGTTTTTAAATATCCAAAACTCATCTGAAACTCATGAAACTTGGCATGCTATCATGGAGCGGCATGAACATGCCGTGGTACAATTTTTTTCCCATTTGGGGCAGGTTTGGGTATATGCTTCTCCCAAACCGGAGCTTCTCACAACAAGCATGATAGTTTTCGGTAGGGAATGTCCCACCTTTGGGGACAAAACTATATCCATTGCCTCTTATTGCTTTCAAATATTTTCTCGTGCCAACATAGAATAACAGGAGTGTTGTGTGATTTTTTGTGAGTTTTCGGGGTTTGTTTGGACATTTTTATGCATTAATTGAGTTTTCAATGCATTTATGTGCATAATTTAAATTTGAACTACATACACATGCTCTAGTGCATATAAATTGGTTGAAAAATCAAATATGTGTCCTTGGGTGCATGCTTAGGTCCCATGCAAGAAATGGAAATGAATTTCAAAAACCAGGCCACCGTTGATTGCTGGCAAAACATTGAGATGCCTCGTTTTTAAATTCTAGTAAATCCAAAACTCTTCTGAAATTCATGAAACATGGCATGCTATCATGGAGTTCCATCAACATGCTGTGGTACAAATTTTGTCCCATTTGCGACAGGTTTGGGTATATGCTTCTCACAAACCGGAGCTTCTCAGAACAAGCATGATGGTTTCCTGTAAGGAACGTCCCACCTTTGGGGACAAAACGATATCCATTGCCTCTTATTGCTTTCAAATTTTTTTCTCGTGTCAACATAGAACAACAGGAGTGTTGTGTGAATTTTTGTGATTTTTAGGGGTTCGTTTGGACATTTTAATGCATTAATTGAGTTTCCAATGCATTTATGTGCATAATTCAAATTTGAACTACATGCACATGCTCGAGTGCATATAATTTGGTTGAAAAATCAAATATGTGTCCTTGGGTGAATGCTTAGATCCCATGCAAGAAATGGCAATGAATTTCAAACACCAGGGCACCGTTTATTGCCGGCAAAACATTGATATGCCTGGTTTTTTAATTCTACTAAATCCAAAACTCGTCTGAAATTCATGAAACTTGGCATGCTATCATGGAGCGGCATCAACATGCCCTGGTACAAATTTTTCCCCATTTGGGGCAGGTTTGCGTATATGCTTCTCACAAACCGGAGCTTCTCACAAAAAGCATGATGGTTTTCGGTAGGGTCCCACCTTTGAGGATGAAACAATATCCATTGCCTCTTATAGTTTTCAAATTTTTTTCTCGTGCCAACATAGAACAACAGGAGTGTTGTGTGAATTTTTGTGATTTTTCGGGGTTCGTTTGGACATTTTTATGCATTAACTTAGTTTTCAATGCATTTATGTGCATAATTCAAATTTAAACTACATGCACATGCTCTTGTGCATATAAATTGGTTGAAAAATCAAATATGTGTCCTTGGGTGCATGCTTAGGTCCCATGCAAGAAATGGGAATGAATTTCAAACACCAGGGCACCGTTGATTGCCGGCAAAACATTGAGATACCTGGTTTTTAAATTCTAGTAAATCCAAAACTCGTCTGAAATTCATGAAACTTCGCTTGCTATCATTGAGCAGCATCAAAATGCCGTGGTACAAATTTTGTCCCATTTGGGGCAGGTTGGGTATATGCTTCTCACAAACCAGAGCTTCTCACAACAAGCATGATGGTTTTCTGTAGGGAACGTCCCACCTTTGGGGACGAAACAATATCCATTACCTCTAATTGCTTTCACATTTTTTCTCGTGTCAACATAGAACAAAGGAGTGTTGTGTGAATTTTTGTGATTTTTGGGGTTCGTTTGGACATTTTTATGCATTAACTGAGTTTTCAATGCATTTATGTGCATAATTCAAATTTGAACTACATGCACATGCTCCAGTGCATATAAATTGGTCAAAAAATCAAATATGTGTCCTTGGGTGCATGCTTAGGTCCCATGCAAGAAATGGGAATGAATTCAAACACAGGGCACCGTTGATTGCCGCAAAACATTGAGATGCCTGGTTTTTAAATTCTAGTAAATCCAAAACTCGTCTGAAATTCATGAAACATGGCATGCTATCATGGAGCGGCATCAACATGCTGTGGTACAAATTTTTGTCCCATTTGGACAGGTTTGGGTATATGCTTCTCACAAACCGGAGCTTCTCACAACAAGCATGATGGTTTTCGGTAGGGAACGTCCCACCTTGGGACAAAACGATATCCATTGCCTCTTATTGCTTTCAAATTTTTTTCTCGTGTCAACATAGAACAACAGGAGTGTTGTGTGAATTTTTGTGATTTTTCGGGGTTCGTTTGGACATTTTTATGCATTAACTGAGTTTTCAATGCATTTATGTGCATAATTCAAATTTGAACTACATGCACATGCTCCAGTGCATATAAATTGGTTGAAAAATCAAATATGTGTCCCTGGGTGCATACTTAGGTCCCATGCAAGAAATGGGAATGAATTTCAAACACCAGGGCACCGTTGATTGCCGGCAAAACATTGAGATGCCTGGTTTTTAAATTCTAGTAAATCCAAAACTCATCTGAAATTCATTAAACTTGGCATGCTATCATGGAGTGGCATCAACATGCCGTGGTACAAATTTTGTCCCATTTGGGGCAGGTTTGGGTATATGCTTCTCACAAACCAGAGCTTCTCATAACAAGCATGATGGTTTTCGGTAGGGAACGTCCCACCTTTGGGGACGAAACGATATCCATTGCCTCTTATTGCTTTCAATTTTTTTCTCGTGTCAACATAGAACAACAGGAGTGTTGTGATACATTTATGTGCATAATTCAAATTTGAACTACATGCACATGCTCTAGTGCATATAAATTGGTTGAAAAATCAAATATGTGTCCTTGGGTGCATGCTTAGGTCCCATGCAAGAAATGGGAATGAATTTCAAACACTAGGGCACCATTGTTTGCCGGCAAAACATTGAGATGCCTGGTTTTTAAATATCCAAAACTCGTCTGAAATTCATGAAACTTGGCATGCTATCATGGAGCGGCATGAACATGCCGTGGTAAAAATTTTGTCCCATTTGGGGCAGGTTTGGGTAAATGCTTCTCAAAAACCGGAGCTTCTCACAACAATCATGATGGTTTTCGGTAGGGAACGCCCCACCTTTGGGGACGAAACAATATCCATTGCCTCTTATTGCTTTCAAATTTTTTTCTCGTGCCAACATATAACAACAGGAGTGTTGTGTGAATTTTTGTGATTTCGGGGTTTGTTTGGACATTTTATGCATTAACTTAGTTTTCATTATGTGCATAATTCAAATTTGAACTACATGCACATGCTCCAGTGCATATAAATTGGTTGAAAAATCAAATATGTGTCCTTGGGTGCATGCTTAGGTCCCATGCAAGAAATGGGAATGAATTTCAAACACAGGGCACCGTTGATTGCGCAAAACATTGAGATGCCTGGTTTTTAAATTCTAGTAAATCCAAAACTCGTGTGAAATTCTTGAAAGCTTGGCATGCTATAATGGAGCTGCATCAACATGTCGTGGTACAAATTTTGTCCCATTTGGGGTAGGTTGGGTATATGCTTCTCACAAACCAGAGCTTCTGACAACAAGCGTGATGGTTTTCGGTAGGGAACGTCCCACCTTTGGGGACGAAACAATATCCATTGCCTCTAATTGCTTTCAATTTTTTTTCTCATGTCAAACATAGAACAACAGGAGTGTTTTGTGAATTTTTGTGGTTTTTCGGGGTTCGTTTGGACATTTTTATGCATTAACTGAGTTTTCAATGCATTTATGTGGATAATTCAAATTTGAACTACATGCACATGCTCCAGTGCATATAAATTGGTTGAAAAATCAAATATGTGTCCTTGGGTGCATGCTTAGGTCCCATGCAAGAAATGGGAATGAATTTTAAACACCAGGGCACCGTTGATTGCCGGCAAAACATTGAGATGCCTGGTTTTAAAATTCTAGTAAATCCAAAACTCGTCTGAAATTCATGAAACTTGGCATGCTATCAAGGAGCGACATCAACATGTCGTGGTACAAATTTTGTCCCATTTGGGGCAGGTTTGGGTATATTCTTCTCACAAACCGGATCTTCTCACAATAAGCATGATGCTTTTCGGTAGGGAACATCCCACCTTTGGGGATGAAACGATATTCATTGCCTCTTATTGCTTTCAATTTTTTTTCTCGTGTCAACATAGAAAAACAGGAGTGTTGTGTGAATTTTTGTGATTTTTCGTGGTTTGTTTTTATGCATTAACTAAGTTTTCAATCCATTTATGTGCATAATTCAATTTTGAACTACATGCACATGCTCGTGTGCATATAAATTGGTTGAAAAATCAAATATGTGTCCTTGGGAGCATGCTTAGGTCCCATGCAAGAAATGAGAATGAATTTAAAACACCAGGGCACCGTTGATTGCCGACAAAACATTGAGATGCCTAGTTTTTAAATTCTAGTAAATACAAAATTATGTTAACCATTCACGTGACGCCATGTTTTTTGGTTTTAATGGCTGTAGGAGGTGCCGTGCGGACAGCTCCTTGACCTTGACTGAACGGGAGGCGTGCGAGCACCATCTGGTGCGTAGGCTGACCGGGAGGCGTGCAAGCTATCCTCGAGTGCGCAGGCTCACCGGGAAGCATGCGAGCTATACGCTATGCAGGCTCACTGGGAAGCGAGCCCTTTGACTTCCATGGCCGCCCGCCTTGCTCGTATCCTCTCCATTAATGGCGCCCAAGCTGCAGTTTAATTTGCTTTTTAAATATAAAACACACATCGCAAACATTTTAGTTAGAACACCCGTATGCAAACAGACAGCTTCCCAGGAAGCCAAGAGAAAATGTGCTGAGCAGGATTTCTGCAGCTCTTAATCGCAAACATTTTAGATAGAACGCCCGTATGCAAATTGAGAGCAGGGCAGGATTTGTGCATCCCTTCAACGCAAACGGTTGTGTTGGATGACCCGTGTGCAATCACGTACAAACAATTTGGTAAGATTTTTCAATCCTTGTAACACTACGATTTGTCAAAATGAAGCTAAAAATCACTAGTAGTATCTAATTTTTGCAACTAAAATTCTGTAATTAAGCATAGATTTCATTCATAGATTAAGTAGTCGTTCTTAATTTATACAAACATTTCAACTCGACAGCTGAACCGACCAAACTTTTCCCCAATTGTTGCCAACCATGTACTAAAATAACTAGTTCAACTATATATACTAGCTAATTTTAAGTATGTTGTACAGTTCCACCACATCTATAGTCAGATGAACTGAACAAAATAACACCTAAATACTACTACTACTGCGGAGGGGCTTTGTACTACTTTCGGCTGCCTCTCCTCTGCCGAGCGCGCTCAGTAAGATGCGGAGGAGGAGGAGGAGCCTACCGACGAGCTGGGCAACCGCAATGCGGTGCTTGCCGCTAATGCAGCTTTAGTGACGCTCACCTCAAACGCCCTCTGCCGCTCCAGACGACCCCTCGTGAAGCGGTGGTTCTCCTCGTAGATCTCCTGATTCCTTGCCTCTAAGGCGGCATGTGCCGTAGCCACTGCGGCGGTAAGGCTCTTTGCGTGCTCGACGAGGTACTCCTCCTCCTCCCGTAGGAACTCGGTGTAGTGCGCAAGGTCGCTGTCGCACATGTGGGCATCCACCTCCGCCTCCCGCCTTTGGGTGGCGGTGGCGGAGCGGGTGATGACCCAGCCGGTCAACGGTGGGCTGGCGGCCACGGCGGCCGACGACGGGGTGGCGGCCATGACCACCACCTCCCGCCTTCGGGCCACGGTGGCGGAGCGGGTGATGGCCACAGTGGCAGGAGTGGGGTGGCGGCCACGAAGGCCGTCTCCCACCTTCGGGCCACGGTGGCGGAGCGGGTGATGGCCTGGCTTTCGACGGTGGTGTGGTGGCAACGGCGGCCGGCAACAGCTGCCGACGGGCACCAGCGGCGGAGCATGTGGTGGGTGTTCCACACACACCCAACAGGGACGCCATGTGCACTACACTACGTCGGGGACTGCGCTGCCGCCACAGTGTAGCCTCCCAGCTGGAGCTGTTCTCTAATGACGGCGGAGTGGCTGAGTGAGGACGACAGACCGGTGCCATTGGTGAATGTGGGAGAAGCAGACGAGATAAGCTACAGGGATGGAGGGGAAAATGCGACGCAGGACTCGCCAGCCGTGAGGGTTTTTATAGCACGCCGGTAAGCATTGGGATTTTGGGGGATTTCACCAAGTCGGACGGGAAGCTTGCATGGGAACGTGCGAGGTTGCGCGGGAACAGGCTCATCGACGATTCATTGGCGCCACTGTTTGGCAAAAAGAACACCCACGTGCGCTGCACAAGCTTGCGTTGTAAGCCGTCTGCGGCAGCGGGGTGACAAGACGTGCGAGAGAAGGACCAAATGCCACGTACACATATGGTTAATAAAAAAATGTTTTTGATTTAATTACCTACTATACCACCGTCCTGGGTTATAAGTATGATTTAACTAATAAAATAAGAATGCATGTCGCCAAAGATTATATAGTTGGATTATTATTTGAACATAGTTTCCAATTATATAATTTTTAAAACATGCATTAACATTTTGTTGATTAAATTTGAGGGCAAAGTATGGCACAGAATGCAAAGGAGACTATAGACTAGACGGAGGTGGTACCACATGGCCGCTCCCTACGTAGTGATGCAACTGTCGGCCGGCTTGTAGGCGACCATTTCCTGCGTGTTCAACTGCTCTATGCGTGTGGTTGCTTGCGGTTCAGGCGACCGTGGTGCGCTCTGCTCGCGTCCTGCCGCGCGCGAACATCTCTCGGGTCCGTCCGGGTGCTCTACCCTCGTCCCTCCATGCGCGCTGCCAGTGTTTTGGGCTGGCGCACGATCACGCACGTCCGTGTGCAAGCGGTTGCGCCGGGCGCGGCGCGATGATGCAGTTACCCGCGGCAAAAATTGTCATGCGGACACACCGAGAATCCACGCTGCCCGACCCCCTTTTATTCCTGTGGCCATCTACCTTCATCCCTCATCTCAGATGACACAATAAGCACACCCACAAGGACACATACAGAGAGGACATCCAGCGGTTCCAATGGCGCTCCCCGTTGCTCCAATGGCGCTCCCAGCGGCCGACGATGACAACGGCGGGCAGTTCACCCTGCATCACGTAGTGGACACCCACATGAGGGGGACGGCCCTCTTGGTGGTGTACACAAACGATCTGGTCTCGGTGGAGAGCTCCATCCAAACTATGGAGTAGTTCCTTGCCGAGGACAAGTACCTAGTGGTCGGCTTCAACCTCAAGTACACCATCGGTCGTGGCGGGCACGATCAGAAGGTTGCCGTTGCACAGTTGTGCGTGCGACATGATGTCCTAGTCTACCACTCCCACCTTGCCATAAGGCATTGCGAGCATTTCTCCAAGTTTATAAACAACTCTGACTACAGTTTCGCTACGGTGGACACCACCAACGATCTAAAAGCTCTCAAGGTTTCAGACTTGAAATGCCCGAATCTTGTCAACATCCAGCACCACTACAAGGTCTGGGGAGCGACCAAAGCAAACTGAACTCCCTGGTTGATCTCGCCTCGACCATCATCGACCCCTACTATGCAAAGATGCAGCAAGAGAGCCATAAGGACAAGAACGCCTGGCACAGTGTGTGGCATAAGAGACTGCATGAACAACATGTCAAGTACGCAGCCATGGACGCGTACACAAGCTACGAGATGCATGAAGGAAATATGCCCTAGAGGCAATAATAAAGTTATTATTTATTTCCTTATATCATGATAAATATTTATTATTCATGCTAGAATTGTATTAACCGGAAACTTAGTACATGTGTGAATACATAGACAAACAAAGTGTCACTAGTATGCCTCTACTTGACTAGCTCGTTGAATCAAAGATGGTTAAGTTTCCTAGCCATAGACATGAGTTGTCATTTGATTAACGGGATCACATCATTAGAGAATGATGTGATTGACTTGACCCATTCCGTTAGCTTAGCACTTGATCGTTTTAGTTTACTACTATTGCTTTCTTCATGACTTATACATGTTCCTATGACTATGAGATTATGCAACTCCCGGTTACTAGAGGAACACTTTGTGTGCTACCAAACGTCACAACATAACTGGGTGATTATAAAGGTGCTCTACAGGTGTCTCCAATGGTACTTGTTGAGGTGGCATAGCTCGAGATTAGGATTTGTCACTCCGACTATCGGAGAGGTATCTCTGGGCCCTCCCGGTAATGCACATCACTATAAGCCTTGCAAGCAATGTGACTACTGAGTTAGTTGCATGATGATGCATTACGGAACGAGTAAAGAGACTAGCCGGTAACGAGATTGAACTAGGTATTGAGATACCGACGATCAAATCTCGGGCAAGTAACATACCGATGACAAAGGGAACAACATATGTTGTTATGTTGTTTGACCGATAAAGATCTTCCTAGAATATGTAGGAGCCAATATGAGCATCCAGGTTCCGCTCTTGGTTATTGACCAGAGATGAGTCTCGGTCATGTCTACATAGTTCTCGAACCCGTAGGGTCCGCACGCTTAAAGTTCTGTGACGATCAGTATTATGAGTTTATGTGTTTTGATGTACCGAAGGTAGTTCAGAGTCCCGGATGTGATCAGGGACATGACGAGGAGTCTCGAAATGGTCAAGACGTAAAGATCGATATATTGGACGACTATATTCGGACATCGGAAAGGTTCCGAGTGATTCGGGTATTTTGTCTGAGTACCAAGGAGTTACAAGAATATGAGGAAGAAGTAATGGGCCTCATTGGCCAAGCGGTGGAGGTGAGGAGGCAGTGCGGGCGCCCCCCTAGCCCAAACAGAATTGGACTAGCGGGACGGCCCCCTTTTCCCCCTTTTCCTCCCTCTCTTTCCTTCTCCTCTTTCCCCTTCGTTTCCTCCTCCTAGTAGGAGTAGGAAAGGGGAGTCCTACTCCTACTAGGAGGAGGACTCCTGCTCCTGGCGCACCCTACAGGGGCCGGCCGGCCTCCCCCCTTGCTCCTTTATATACGGGGGCAGGGGGCACCCTAGAACACAACAATTGATCATCGATCTCGTAGCCGTGTGCGGTGCCCCCCTCCACCATAATCCACCTCGGTCATATCGTAGTGGTGCTTAGGCGAAGCCCTGCTTCGGTAGCTTCATCAACACTGTCACCACGCCGTCATGCTGACGAAGCTCTTCCCGGAAGCTCTACTGGATCATGAGTTCTTGGGACGTCACCGAGCTGAACGTGTGCAGAACACGAAGGTGCCGTACGTTTGGTACTAAGGATCGGTCGATCATGAAGACGTACGACTACATCAACCGCGTTGTCATAACGCTTCCTCTTACGGTCTATGAGGGTACCTAGACTACACTCTCCCCTCTCGTTGCTATGCATCAACATGATCTTGCGTGTGCGTAGGAATTTTTTTGAAATTACTACATTCCCCAGTGTTATCAGAGCCAGGTTTATGCGTAGATGTTATATGCACGACTAGAACACAAGTGAGTTGTGGGCGATACAAGTCATATTGCTTACCAGCATGTCATACTTTGGTTCGGCGGTATTGTTGGATGAAGCGGCCCGGACCGACATTACGCGTACACTTACGCGAGATTGGTTCTACCGACGTGCTTTGCATACAGGTGGCTGGCGGGTGTCAGTTTCTCTAACTTTAGTTGAACCGAGTGTGACTATGCCCGGTCCTTGTTGAAGGTTAAAACAGCACTAACTTGATGAACTATCATTGTGGTTTTGATGCGTACGTAAGAATGGTTCTTGCTCAGCCCATAGCAGCCACGTAAAACTTGCAACAACAAAGTAGAGGACGTCTAACTTGTTTTTGCAGGGCATGTTGTGATGTGATATTGTCAAGACGTGATGAGATATAAATTGTTGTACGAGATGATCATGTTCTGTTAAAGTTATCGGCAATTGGCAGAAGCCTTATGGTTGTCTCTTTCTTGCATAAGATGCAAGTGCCATACAATTGCTTTACTTTATCGCTATGCGATAGCAATAGTTGCAAAAGCAATGGTTGGCGAGACGACCATGTGATAACACATTGATAGAGATCAAGATGATGGAGATCATGGTGTCATGCCGGTGACGATAGAGACCATGATGGTACTTTGGAGATGGAGATCAAAGGCACAAGATGATCATGGCCATATCATGTCACATATTTTGATTGCATATGATGTTTATCCTTTATGCATCTTATTCTACATTGATTGATGGTAGCATTATAAGATGATCTCTCACTAAAAAATTCAAGGTACAAGTGTTCTCCCTGAGTATGCACCGTTGCAGAAGTTCGTCATGCCGAGACACCACATGATGATCGGGTGTGATAAACTCAACGTTCTTGTACAACGGGTGCAAGCCAGTTTTGCACACACAGAATACTTGGGTTAAACTTGACGAGCCTAGCACATACAGATATGGCCTCGGAACACTGAGACCGATAGGTCGAGCGTGAATCATATAGTAGATATGATCAACATAGTGATGTTCACCATTGAAAACTACTCCATTTCACGTGATGATCGGTCATGGTTTAGTTGATTTGGATCACGTGATCACTTAAATGATTAGAGGGATGTCTATCTAAGTGGGAGTTCTTAATTATGATTAATTGAACTTTAATTTATCATGAACTTAGTCCTGATAGTATTTGCATAACTATGTTGTAGATCAATAGCTCACGATGTAGCTCCCCGTTTATTTTGATATGTTCCTAGAGAAAAACTTAGTTGAAAGATGTTAGTAGCAATGATGTGGATTGGATCCGTGATCTGAGGATTATTATCATTGTTGCACAGAAGAATTATGTCCTTGATGCACCACTAGGTGACAGACCGATTGCAAGAGTAGATGCAGATGTTATGAACGTTTGGCAAGCTCGATATGATGACTACTTGATAGTTTAGTGCACCATGCTTTACGGCTTAGAATCGGGGCTTCAAAGGCGTTTTTAACTCCACAGAGCATATGAGATGTTCCAAGAATTGAAATTAGTATTTCAGACTCATGCCCATGTCAAAAGGTATGAGACCTTTGACAAGCACTTTCCCTACAAGATGGAGGATAATAGCTCAGCTAGTGAGCATGTGCTCAGAATGTCTGAGTACTACAATCACTTGAATCAAGTGGGAGTTAATCTTCCAGATAAGATAGTGATTGACAGAGTTCTCTAGTCACTATCACCAATTTACTGGAACTTCGTGATGAACTATAATATGCAAGGGATAACGGAAACGATTCCCAAGCTCTTCGTGATGTTAAAATCGGCGAAGGTAGAAATCAAGAAAAGCATCAAGTGTTGATGATTGACAAGACCACTATTTTCAAGAAAAGGGCAAAGGGAAGAAGGGGAACTTCAAGAAGAATGGCAAGCAAGTTGCTTCTCAAGTGAAGAAGCCCAAGTCTAGACCTAAGCCTGAGACTAAGTGCTTCTACTGCAAAGGGACTGGTCACTAGAAGCAGAATTGCCCCAAGTATTTGGCGGATAAGAAGGATGACAAAGTGAACAAAGGTATATTTGATATACATGTTATTAATGTGTACTTACTAGTGTTTATAGCAACCCCTTAGTATTTGATACTAGTTCAGTTGCTAAAGATTAGTAACTCGAAACAGGAGTTGCAGAATGAACAGAGACTAGTTAAGGGTGAAGTGACGATGTGTGTTGGAGGTGGTTCCAAGATTGATATGATCATCATCGCACACTCCCTATACTTTCGGGATTAGTGTAGAACCTAAATAAATGTTATTTGGTGTTTGCGTTAAGCATGAATATGATTTGATCATGTTTATTGCAATACGGTTATTCATTTAAAGTCAGAGAATAATTATTGTTCTGTTTACATGAATAAAACCTTCAATGGTCATACACCCAAGGTGAATGGTTTACTGAATCTCGATCGTAGTGATACACATATTCATAATATTGAAGTCAAAAGATGCAAAGTTAATAATGATAGTGCAACTTATTGTGGCACTACCATTTAGGTCATATTGGTGTAAAGCGCATGAAGAAAATCCATGCTAATGGGCTTTTGGAATCACTTTATTATGAATCAGTTGATGCTTGCGAACCATGCCTCATAGGCAAGATGACTAAGACTCCGTTCTCTGGAACAATGGAGCAAGCAACTGACTTATTGGAAATAATACATACTGATGTATGCGATCCGATTAGTGTTGAGGCTCGCGGCGGGTATCGTTATTTTCTGACCTTCACAGATGATTTGAGCAGATATGGGTATATCTACTTAATGAAACATAAGTCTGAAACATTTGAAAAGTTCAAAGAATTTCAGAGTGAAGTGGAAAATCATCGTAACAAGGAAATAAAGTTTCTATGATCTGATCGCGGAGGCGAATATTTGAGTTACGAGTTTGCTCTTCATTTGAAACAATGCGGAATAGTTTCGCAACTCATGCCACCTGGAACACCACAGCGTATTGGTGTGTTGTAGGATCTAGAAGTAGATGTGTCTAGAGGGGGGTGATTAGACACTTAGTGCTAAAGTTGCAATTTTTTAAGCTTTTTCGGTTTAAGTGGAGTTTAAGCACAATTTCAACACACACAATACATATCAAGCAAGCATGCAAAGAGTATATGAGCAGCGGAATGTAAAGCATGCAACTTGCAAGAATGTAAAGAGAAGGGTTTGGAGAATTCAAACGCAATTGAAGACACGGATGTTTTTCCCGTGGTTCGGATAGGTGGTGCTATCCTACATCCACGTTGATGGAGACTTCAACCCACGAAGGGTAACGGTTGCGCGAGTCCACACAGGGCTCCACCCAAGGGTAACGGTTGCGCGAGTCCACACAGGGCTCCACCCACGAAGGGTCCACGAAGAAGCAACCACCCACAAAGGGTCCACGAAGAAGCAACCTTGTCTATCCCACCATGGGCATCGCCCACACAGGACTTGCCTCACTAGCGGTAGATCTTCACGAAGTAGGCGATCTCCTTGCCCTTAAAAACTCCTTGGTTCAACTCCACAATCTTGTCGGAGGCTCCCAAGTGACACCTAGCCAATCTAGGAGACACCACTCTCCAAGAAGTAACAAATGGTGTGTAGGTAATGAACTCCTTGCTCTTGTGCTTCAAATGATAGTCTCCCCAACACTCAACTCTCCCTCATAGGATTTGAATTTGGTGGAAAGAAGGTTTGAGTGGAAAGCAACTTGGGAAGTCTAGAGATCAAGATTCATATGGTAGGAATGGAATGTCTTGGTCTCAACACATGAGTAGGTGGTTCTCTCTCAGAACATATGAGTTGGAATGGTGTGTGTGTTCTGATGGCTCTCTCATCGAATGAGAAGGAGGTGGAGGGGTATATATAGCCTCCACACAAAATCCAACCGTTACACAGTTTTCCAATCTCGGTGGAACCGAATCAATAAACTCGGTCGGACCGAAAATGTAAACCTAGTGACCGTTAGTGATTTCGGTGGGACCGACTGGATCAACTCGGTGGGACCGATGTGCTAGGGTTAGGGTAAATCCAAAACTCGGTTTGACTGATTACTCAAACTCGGTGGGACCGATTTGGGTAATAAGTGAAACTGAGATTTGGTCAAGCAAACTCGGTGGGACCGATTGCATATCTCGGTGGGACCGAGAATATTGCAATGGGTAACAGAGAGTTTGCAAGCCCATCTCGGTGAGACCAAGATCCCATCGGTGAGACCGAACTGACTAGGGTTTGGCAGTGGCTTATGACAAGTGAATCTCGGTGGCGCCGGATAGGAAGAATCGGTAGGACCGAGTTTGGCTTAGGGTTTAGGTCATATGTGGATTATGGGAAAGTAGTTGAGGGTTTTGGAGCATATCACTAAGCACATGAAGCAAGAGGCTCATTAAGCAACACCTCATCCCTCCTTGATAGTATTGGCTTTTCCTATGGACTCAATGTGATCTTGGATCACTAAAATGTAAAAGTGAAGAGTCTTGAGCTTGAAGCTTTAGCCAATCCTTTGTCCTTAGCATCTTGAAGGAGTTCCCACAACCTTTAGTCCATGCCACTCCATTGTTGAACTTATCTGAAACATGCTAGACAGAAGTGTTAGTCCAACAAGAGATATGTTGTCATCAATTATCAAAACCACCTAGGGAGCACTTGTGCTTTCAATCTCCCCCTTTTTGGTAATTGATGGCAACATACATCAAAGCTTTAGATAAAGATATAAAGAACAGCAATTAAAGCTTTGGAAGGACATGTAACAAGCATAGGCTCCCCCTACATGTATGCACTCATGTAAATATGAAATATAGAGACATGTGAGAGAATAACCATGACAGAGTAGGCAATGTGTTACATGCATCTTGTCCATATGCATCAGAGCAAAAGATTATCAAGGAAAATACCTTCATGCTCATGAGTCCTTCTTGCAAACAGTATGTACATAAGCAAGAACTCCTCATACTCATGATTTTGATGCATATACTTACCTTGTGGTCTTGAGTTGGCTTAGGATGGAATGAACCTGCACAACAAGGTTAGATAACACAGGTACGTCCACTAGCCAGAGCAAACAAAAGAAACCACAAGACTACCAAGACTGGGATGACATGTAGAGAGTGAGTACAAGGTACCACATTGAATTAAACATGTCCCCAAGAATAAAGATATGCAATGAATTCGACTGATTTCTTTCCCTTAGGTGTCTTGCTCCCCCTGAATCTTACATGGGATATTGGGAGAAGATAGAAAACAGAAAATCAGAGCTGAAGGATATGAATAGAACTTAGATGAGTTCATATGAACATGTCTTTCCCCCAAAAAGACATGTGGCATCTCTCCTCTTGAACATCAAGCATCTGGGATCCTCGAGTATTTCTCTCCCCCTTGAGGTCTCTCTATCCCCCTTAATACTTTCTCTCTTGTAGATTTGGTCCTTGAGACTGTTTCTCTCCCTTGATGTGATCTCTCTCTCCTACAAGCTTTGATGTGATCTCTCTCTCCCCCTTTGACATCAATTTCCAAGAAGGTTTTTCCTGGAATCCGTCGAATAGGTTTGGTCCTTGAGATTCAGCACAAAGCAGAGGATAAAA
Organism: Triticum urartu; assembly: GCF_003073215.2. Classification (NCBI taxonomy): domain Eukaryota; kingdom Viridiplantae; phylum Streptophyta; class Magnoliopsida; order Poales; family Poaceae; genus Triticum; species Triticum urartu. The sequence continues at coordinate 105,726,452 of NC_053022.1, forward strand.
TTGTGATGCTTGTAGAGGAAAAGATTCATTGAGTGGAGCTGGATCAGAAGAAATGTAGAACAAGTGGCAAACTGTTTTTCTGATTGCAAAGTCGGTGGCACCGAGTGGCATATTTCGGTGGTACCGAAAGATTCGGTAGGACCGAAAATTGCAAGTCGGTGAAACCGAGTTTACACAGAGAAAAACGCTTGTCACCTCAGCTCACTAGACAAGTAAGATCTCACAAAGATTTGCAGGGAATTAGCTGAAAGATTTGCAAGGAATTTGATGCAGAAATATGCAGAACAAAGATCAAAAGAAAAAAATGAAAGTTTCTAGATGAAGTTTTTTTTGGATTGAAAAAGAAAGAAAGAAATATGCAAGGGACGAGTGCAATAACGCAGAAAAGAACACAAGAGAACTTCATCTAGAATTGGGCGGTGACATAGTCACCTATGTTAGAGTATATTGACTTAGGAGTCAAGTGAGGACACTTGATCATAGGTCATACTCATCATTTAAGCTCAAAATGTGGTTACCATTTTTCGTTTAAGCATCTTGATGTATTCACATCTTGTTGAGTTTCTTTGACTCATGTCTTGGAGTCAAGCTAAGATGGAATAACATACCTTGGGTGGTGATGTGGTTCTTGCTCATGTAGTTGAACTTGTGTGGGTGCTCAAGGTTGATGCAGTTCATCAAGAGTTGGGAGCACCACTTGGAGTTTGAGTTCATCTACCTACATGGGTTAGTTCTTGCAAGGAAGAGCACTTGTGTATCCAAAAATGACAATCATGAAGCTTAATATAGAATTTGTCAAAGGATATGTTTGAATGGTTTTGTGCTTCCATGTCTTCAACCACTATTGTGTAGAGTCTTGGTGATGTAGAGATTGCTCAAGATATGAGTGAGTCGCAATCTCATGGAATAAGATTCAAGCAAGCACCTACATGGGTTAGACAACATGCAAGGTGCAAATATATCCAAGACATAGGATAGTTATCATAAGAGATATATCATGGATTAGTCATAAGCTCATGTCTTGCATGTATCCAATGGAGTTTCTACTCCAAGTTCGAAGCATCAATGATGTTCAATTCTCCTCTCAACCTGCAAAACACTTTCTCATCAAGCGGTTTAGTGAATATATCTGCTAATTGCTTATCGGTGCGAACATGCTTAAGATTGATGTCACCCTTAGCAACATGATCTCGAATGAAATGATGACGAACTTCAATATGCTTAGTTCGAGAATGTTGTATAGGATTATGACCAATTTTGATAGCACTTTCATTGTCACAAAGCAGTGGAACATGTCTCACATAAATCCCGTAATCTTTAAGAGTTTGGGTCATCCAAAGTAATTGAGCACAACATGAACAAGCGGCAATGTATTCCACTTCGGCGGTGGATAAGGATACTGAGTTTTGTTTCTTGGAAGACCAAGACACAAGAGATCTACCAAGAAATTGACAAGTACCCGAAGTGGACTTTCTATCAACCTTGTCTCCGGCATAATCCGAGTCAGAATAGCCAACAAGATCAAAAGAAGACCTCTTAGGATACCAAATGCCAAAATTTGGTGTATGGATTAAATATCTCACTATCCTTTTCACAGCCTTAAGATGACAATCTTTAGGAGCAGCTTGATATCGTGCACACATGCACACACTTAGCATAATATCGGGACGTGAAGCACATAGGTATAACAATGAACCAATCATAGAGCGATAAACCTTTTGATCAACCGGTTCACCATCTTTGGTCAAATCATTATGTCCACTAGTAGGCATGGGTGTAGACATACCTTTGCATTCTTGCATATTGAACTTCTTGAATAAGTCCTTGGTGTACTTTGTTTGAGAGACAAATGTACCCTCCTTAGTTTGCTTGATTTGCAACCCGAGAAAGAATTTGAGTTCACTCATCATAGACATCTCAAACTTCTCTGACATTAGCTTTCCAAACTTTTCACTAAAGAGAGGGTTAGTTGAACCAAATATGATATCATCAACATAAATTTGGCATACGAATAGTTCTCCATTAACCCTTTTAGTAAAAAGAGTAGAATCAATTTTACCAATTTCAAAACCACTTGTAGTAAGGAACTTGGTCAAGCATTTATACCATGCTCTAGGAGCTTGTTTAAGACCATAAAGAGCTTTGTGAAGTTTGTAAACATGATTTGGTTTCTTAGGATTGATAAAGCCGGGAGGTTGTTTGACATAAACTTCCTCCTCTATTTCACCATTTAGAAAAGCACTCTTAATGTCCATTTGGTACAAGGTGATATTATGGTGATTAGCATAGGCAAGTAAGATGCGAATGGACTCAAGTCTAGCAACGGGAGCATATGTCTCACCATAGTCCATACCTTCGACTTGTGTGTAACCTTGGGCGACGAGACGTGCTTTGTTGCGAACCACTTGTCCATCTTCATCTTGCTTGTTACGAAACACCCATTTGGTACCAATGATGTTGTGGTTGTTGTCGGGCTTCTCGACCAATGTCCAAACTTGGTTTCTCTCAAAATTATGTAGCTCTTCATGCATAGCGTTTATCCAATCTGGATCTTCCAATGCTTCTTCAACCTTCATAGGTTCAATGCTAGAGATGAATGAATAGTTTTCACAAAAGTTAGCTAAACGAGTTTTTGAGCGAGTGATTCTCCCGGTTTGTATATAATTGAGGATTTGCTCGACGGGATGATCTTTGGCAATTCTTGCTCGAACTCGTGAGAGCTTTTTCTTGGGTCTTCGTTGAGCATCTTCTTCATCTTTTTCTTCTTCTTGGCCTTCTTCATTGTTGACGTCGTCGTTCTCTTGTCGTGGTGGAGAAGGAGGTTGTTGATGTTCGTCTTGACGTATTTCCTCGTTTTCTTCATCTTGATGTGTCCCACTTGTGGATGCTTCCGTGTCGATTCTTGGTTCACCTTGTCGTGAAGTAGAAGCTTCCACTTGGACGGATGAAGTACTCTCCTTCACCTCCGTTGGACGAATTTTGCCAATGGACAAGTCTTGAATTGCTTCTGAAGGGTCTTTGTCTCCTACATCAATTGGCAATTGCTCTACTTGCGAGCCATTAGATTCATCAAACTTCACATCTACCGTCTCTTCAACCTTTCGGGTGAAATTGTTGTAGACACGGTAAGTGTGAGAGTTTGATCCATAACCAAGTAGAAAACCTTCATGAGATTTAGGAGCAAACTTTAAACGACGATGCTTATCAAGAATGTAGCACTTTGAGCCGAGTACTCGAAAGTATCCAACTTGAGTCTTGTTACTGGTGAGGAGCTCGTATGCCGTCTTGCCGAGTAGCTTGTGAAGATATAAGCGATTTGTTGCGTGACAAGCTTCATTCAGTGTCTTCCCATCGAAGTGCGCTTGCCTCAGGTAGGAACAATACTTCATCAACGAGTGCTTGAAAAGTGCAACCAACCCTTTCTCATCATCACAATCCAGTTTGCTCCTCGCCTATTTAAAAGAATGAAATCTTGTGTCTTCTGTCAGTAGAAACATATGCAGTAATGACCATGAATAACATTAGTACATTACTTACGCGTAAGTTGCGGAGGAAGACTGGAAATTGTTCTGTGTCTGCGGTATAATCTTTCCATGAAGGAAAGATGCGCCCAAAGTTCCTGACAACAACATAAGCTTCGTCTTCTAAACTGGGAAGAAATGGAATAGGGGTCCTATTTGCTGCAATTGGGGCTCTCTCTGGTTTGAAAAGGGATTTGGCAACTGGATTTGGTGTACTCTTTGCTGGAATGGGGTTTTTGCGTCGTACAGCTGGTGCTATGTCAACTAGCATAATCATACTGTTTGCTGCAGTTGGGGTCTGCTGAGTTGGGGCATCAGAAATGACCAGTGTAGTAGGGCTAGAGTCTGCTAGAGTTGGGGTATTTTGTGGGTCCGGTGATATTGCAACTACACCTAATGGGCTATTTGATTTATCAGGTGCCACTACCTTTTCCGAATACTTTGCTTGTGCTCCTCCACGATCCGCAATCGCCCTCTTCCTTTTTAATGTCTGATACACAAGAACAACATTTGAATGGTTAAATATGGTATGATTACAGATGGAATATGTACTGAAAATGGATATGCAGGGTGTATTCACACACACGGTGTGTAAACTAAGCTTATGGCAGTTCAACAAAGTAGAAGCAATGCAAAGCATCAGTTGCAAGATATGTGCGAGCAATGTAACCTTGGAAAGTTAGAGCAAGTACCTTGATGGGTGAATAAGATAGGGCATCTTCCTCTGACTCCTCCACTAGGGAGCTACATTGACTTAGGTCTTCCTCTAGCTCAGAATCACTGTTAGGATCATATTCTGAGCATGAATCTGTAGGTGGAGAGCATTTGCATTGCATTGCATCCAGACTTGATTTTAGTCCCTTAATGCCAAGTTTGAGAGCCATGGCATTGTTCTGCTTTATTCTTTTCATGCGCGCAAGCTCATAATCATTATGATGCTGTTCAGAATCTGAGATTCATGAAAACATAAAAAGTAGTCAGATTATCTATGGAATGCATTGCGGATTCAACTCGGAGAGTGTCTCCCTATAAACCCCTGCATATGCAAAGTTCACCTCCCCAACCGTGCTGACCAGACCACGTATAGAAATAAAACCCCTTATGTCTCTATAACAGGCAGGCACACATTTCAAAACTGAAGTAGGAACATTAGAATCATATGAAATTCATATTTGAACAAATAAACTAAGCAATTATGAGTGGCGTAATATTTAGCTTCAAGGGTGGAGTGTTGGTAGTGCGACACAAAGAAAGTAGGCAGATTGTATTCCATGTAAAAGATCGAAACCTATGTAAAAGCTGGAAATGACACTTTCTTTCTATACAATGCAGTGTTCGTTACCCACACATGATGGAAGAGATCACATAGAGAAATACTATTCACTCATGTCTACGGTTCCAGTATTTAGAAACAGGGTGGTCCACCATAAAAGAATATTGACAAAAAATATGACAAGGCAAGCATATATGTAGTGAATCAATCATTTACTTGTGAGCTTACTAGGACAAGTATGCAGAATTGTAACTGCAGTAAGAGACCGTCCAAAATATGAATGAAGAAGTTTGTCTAGCACTTATTGTTTGCAACTAATCGATGTGAATAATTGGATATTATATAGAATGAGTAAGAAAGACAAGTAAAATGTCAACAAACCTGGCTTGCAGTAGTAATCTGGGTCAATGTCACTAAGGCCAACAATCCAAAATGACTATTTTCTGTTCCAAGGGCCGGAATTTTGAAAACCCTGTGAACTTTAGAGGTACTAAAGATTACCGAAATACATCTGAACCATTAAGTGTAGGTAGCACTGAGCACACAACAAACCCTAATCATAGTCCTGCCTAATGAGTAATTAATCAATTAGAAAATGGGTGATGAGGAGTGGCTGCTGAGTGTTGAGGACGTATCTCAGGATAAATGGGTTGGCTTGGTGGGTGCTGCACGCCTGAGCCCTGAACGGACTGGGAAGGTAGGCACGACGGCGCGCCCGGGCAGCGGTGACGCTGTTGGGTGAGCGGCTCCTGGCCTCTTGTTAGTCCGGTGTCTCCTCCTAGAGTCATGCCGTCCGGGGACGGCAAGTCGCCGGCGAGGCAGGCGGCTGGGGGCGAGTAGAGATCGGAAGCGCGCAGCAGAACAGAGGGGAATCAGGGCCTGGGACGACCCAAAATCCCAGGGTGGGCCGGCCCACCGTGGGCACCCTGTAGGGATACACACCCGAGCGGCGAACATGCATTTTCGAAACTAATTTAGGAACATTTAGCTAACCAATTAAACAACTCTGTTTTAATAATATCAGATTCATATTTGAACAACTAAGCTTGTTTAGCTTGATGGGTGGAGTACTGCTATTATGACACGAAGCACGTATTCTGATCGTATAGTGATCATAAAAGGGGGAAAATCTAAGCATATTTTTTAGCAAAAGAGGGTTTCCCCTCCGATTTCTATTAAAGAAACCACCACGGAACCAACATGATCAATTAAACCCTAAGCATGATCAATTAAATCGTATTATGGCTGTGCCATGGCAGATTTGAAGCTGCAAACCAGAGAAATGATATTTAGCATCCATAGTTTGCTTCGAACTAAGAACTAAATTCTAAGAGCTGAAAAGAAAGTAGAGTAACCAAGTTAAGATCTATTTTCTAGTTGAGATCTTAAGGAGATATGAAGTACCACCCCTCTTGCGGCATCGTGTAGGAATCGGGGGTGCGATGGCTGTCGGTGGTGTTGAAGCAGATCTGCGACGGTAGACGGGTGCATCGGGGGATAAGTCCCATTGCAGTGGAAGAGAAGGTCGTGTGAGTGGCCCCGGCAAAGAGGACGACATCGCCGATGAAGCGAGAGGACGCGATGCAAGGCTATTGGTCCGTCGCCGTGGATGAGAAACGTCCATCTCTAGCAGTGGACGACGCGGTCTTGGTAGGCGCTCCGGCATGGTGGAGGACGGTGGTGATGGATGTGGTGGAGGACGACGGCGATGGATGGGGTGGCGGACGAAGGATGGTGTGGGGATGGGGTGTTTTAGCGCGGGTGGTGTATGAATGGGAAAATGGAGGGAGAGGTACGGGGAACCATGTTTTTGGGACGCGCCTGTCTGAAATATGGGAAAGTTATGAACTTAGCTCCCGTTCAAAATTTGGACGTCTCATCGGTTGGGGATAGGATGTTAATCTCGCATCTCGCCAATATTTTCCCAGAGCGATTTCGGGCGAGGAGAGGGTGGTTGGCGCCCACGGTGTATGAACGTGGCTGACAGGTAGGGCGGTTGTGTCACGTCTGAGTGAAGTTACAAACCTGCCCCTATTGAAAATATTTGCCTACATTGATTTCGGCCGAGTCGAGTTTGTTTTGCCGCCCACCGTGTATGACTGGGGAATGGAGGGAGAAACAGAGGTCTTTCGGACAAGGTTGAATCAAATGAGTTTTGCCGCCCATGTTTGACGCCCATCGTGTTGGAATGGGCTCAGAGGCGGTCGTGTCACGTCTAATTGAAGTTACTAACCTACCCCTATTTAGAGCAGTGGAAATCAGGCCGATGGATTGTCTGTGTAATGGGTAGACAGTAATTTCCATCTCCCAAACACTTGGCTTTGGGAAACCGACGTGGGAGTGGAAATTTTAATGCTTCTTTCGAATTTTGGGACAATAAGCATCCACGTTTACCCTGGCAACTAAATTTGAATCCATTTTGTATTCCTATATGAATCTTTATAAACCATTCTATGTGTTTTTATATATCTTCAAAAGGACGACAAAGATGTATTCCACTGTCATATATGAATATGGTTTACAAATGCCGATACTGAAATTCAGAAACTAGAATCCAGTTTAAGGTGAATTCGAATATTAGGAACACTTCATGTCCAACTCAAATGTCACACACAGCATAATGTGTACTCCCATTTAGATATGTACACAAGCGATGTATCAAGATTCAAATACCGAGTCAATCAACTAAGAATGTACAGAACTAACAGACATATAAACACTTATAGAGTATATGGATCAATAATATCAACTAACATACATAAGCCAGGCCGCTGTACTTTTTTTGGCTACAACAGCATCCTTTTTTTATCCAGCATGTTGGCCCTTTCCGATGCGTGCCACTTATGGTCCATCTATACTACTACTATTGTTGAATGCACATTCAGCCCGATTGGCATATTTGTAGGTCTGGCACAGCAATCCAAATGAAATATCTCCGAGTCTTATCAATTAATACAGACTTGTGCTCAAATAAAATTACAAACAAAAAAAAAATTATTACATGATCTCTAAAACAAATGGTTTGATTTATTACATGAATAGACAACACAAAGGTTATTCAACTATGGAAAGAACATTTCACCTATGATTTACCAAGTAGGAATTTAGTTTCCTTTTTTTCCTTCAGGACCTTAACAATCTGGTCAGTCTCAGCTTGCTTCGTTTTGAAATCCACCAAATATTTAATGGTTGTCTTGAGTACTACTTGTGATTGTGCTGTTTTCTTCCTCAACATGTCAACTTCATCTCTAAGTGCAGAAGCAGAATCTCTTTCTACCACTAGTTTAGCCTCTAGAGCATCAGCAGTTGGCAATTCATAATGCACGATTGGGCCGGTGCCACTGCTGTGGGATGATGCAACGTCCATGGGGACCTCGCTCTTTGATCTTGGGCTAACCTGTTTTGCCATTAAAGTTCCGATTGGATTCAGAAAAGTTGAAGTTAGCAAAACATCTCAACTCGGAGTTATAACAGCAAACCAGTTAAACAAACAAGGAATTAAAGAGTTTCAATTGGATGTTGAAAAGTAGTTATTAACATCATTGTAACCCGTTGTTGCAGCAGCAAAGTAGTTAAACAAATAAGTAGATATTTAAGTTAAGGCAAACAGGTAATTCTTAACAGTAAGTATCAAACACATAGATAGGCGTAGTCTACAATATGATTAACAGGCTGTGCCATTATGTAATCAGTAGCAAACTAAATTAAGCCAAGCAACGTAATTGAACAATTTTTCAATAAGTGGCTAACTAAAATTCTGAGAAGCAGGTAACTGAACTTACGCTAGTTCTTTCTACAGGCACACTGCAACTTCTTTTTCGCTTACAAGGTTGTATGAAGGAGTCCATGACATCAATTGCTTGGATACGCAGTCCCAATACTTCTTTCTTCCCACACTGCATGGGTAAGTCGAATGGCTAATCTGGTAAGATGGTGCGTCCTTGATATGTTATATGAGGATGTGTAGTCAGACTAGTTGTAGCCAAACACATCACACTGGCTTTTACTGTATATTTCATGCGATTACTTTTGGCATATCGAGATCTAAGCAATCTATAATAGGATGAAAAGACTAGCATCCTTCATATTATTGGCAAACTCAGTTCATAGAAACAAGCAATTCAACCATTCCGTGGGTAAATCAAAAGCACCACTGGAATATTTTCACTATCCAATCATACACGCAAAAAGGGGCGACGCCACCATAGGGGCTGGTATGGGCGGCCGCCTCAGTTGGCTGGAAAGTGTGCACCTATTTGAGTCGTCCAGGTTGGCCCATGCTAGTTTTGTTTGTCCCAACGCACGAGCAGGCAATGTAAAAAATGAAGAAAAATGTTTCAATTTGGATGGGCCAATAACATAAGTGCAAGGCAGGCCCTATAGCAGGCTCGCGGCCCAAACAAGCGCCTCCCATATCGATCGACAGCAGGAAAAATCCCAATTCATTCACTCCAGCCTCTAGCCTGGTTCGCTCCTAACCTAGCCGCCGCTGGACAGACCGACACAGCACTTCCTCGCGCCCTCGTTGGAGGGCGGTCGCCGGGCTTCAAGCGAACGGAAGGACAAGAAGATGAAGATCCAACCCTGGGTGTAGCCTGCGTGGGAGGTAGCGGCGGCAGCACGGGCATGGCATCGAGCTTGTGCAAATGGACAGTCGCAGCTTGCAAGAGTAGCATGCGCAACGAGCAGGTACATCACATCCCTGATTATATCTAATTCAACTCTTCAATTTCTGGCCAATAGTTAAACCTGGCGGTGTTGTAAAACTGCTTGTATGTACGGAATCTATGAGAAAATGAAACCAATTTCTACTTATTTTATAATTCCCCCAATCAATACTGAACTGACTGAATCTGATGTATCTAATCAAGTTTCCAGTGCAAACATACAAGCTCATGTTGTTCTTGAGCCTGAAGTGTCTAATGAACAGACTGCTAATGAAGGATTTGATGCAAACATTTTACATGCTCCTGGTGATGAACATATAGTGTCTAATGAGGGATCTAATGCAAGCATTTTGCAAGCTCATTGAAGGATTTAGTGTCTAATGATGATCTACTATGTTGAGAGAGATAGAGATTTGCACGCATTGATGACAAGCAAATTATAGTGCATTTTCATAGCTTGAGAAAATGTCGAGGCCATCTACCAGAAAGTCCCCGTATCATGACAACATAGCATAAATACTTTTCTAATCTGTTGTTTGAAACTATTGGCATACTTGTGTAGGATAGATATATTGATATGCAGTTTGCGCACTGGTTATACTTGCAATTACACTTTGATATTTTCAGCCAGAGAATGGATAATTCAAGCAGGTACAGACCATGTTCGTAGTCCTTGTACACCATGTTGCATTTTGTGTTATTTGGTGCTTGCATCATTTAGTGTTTATAATCTGAACTACTTTGGATCATTAGCTGGTTTTCAAAGTGCATGTAGCTTCACATTTCTCAAGTTATGTTGATTTCCGGAGTGCAAGTGCCTTCGTATTTTTTAAGTTAAATGTTCGGCCCTGGTAACTTGAATTCGTGGATCAGCCACTGCACACAAATCATACACGAATACCAGTACGAATTAAATGAAATACAGGGACTTACGCTAGCTCGTTGTACAAGCTCACTGCAGCTCTAGTTGCGCTTGGGATGTTCGATGTACAATTCCATGTTACCACTTTCTTGGATGTGCAGGCCTTGTGCTCCTTGCATCCACCTCTGCATTTTTGACATAGTGAATGGTTGATCAAATAAGAGGAATCGACCTTGATGTTGTACCGGAGGACAGATACTTACAAGGTTATACGGGTGTGCAGGATGTGTACCAGATCCCGTAGCACCGTCATGCTTCGCTAAAAAATGGATTTGCTTGCTTCAGATGATATCTCCAGAAGAAATAAGAGTTAAAGTCAGAGTTGCATAGGCATGTAAGCTAAGAGAGCAGTGAAAGGATATCCAAACATCGTCGAAACAGTGCACAAGGGAGTGATGTGTGGATACCTAGTTCGGGCCGGCGTTTGGGCATACCTAGTTCAGAGCCGTTGAGGGTGATGCGCTGGCGTTGGCTGGCCGCGCACGGATGCAGAACTTGAGTGGCAGTGGAGCGCTATGATGCGGTGGATGAGACCGTTGGTGAAGCCCCAACAGCCTCGGGGGGCGGAGGTGCGACGATGTGCTCGGTGAAGTAGCCCCGATGAGCTGGGAGATGGCGTTGGTGAAGCGCACCTGATGCGGTGGAACTCGGTGTCTGTGAGGCACATCGGTTGCGGCGGCCGACGTTGTAGGTGGACCACCCGGTGTGGTGGACGAGGGCGTAGATGAGGTAGCTCCGGTGCAGTGGTGAAGCGTGACCGTCGTCTTCGTCGTCGTCGTCCGCACAGAGGTGGGGAACGGTGGGGAAAGAGACGAGACGAGGGGCGATTCGAGGGTTGGCGGCGAATTAGGGATTTGACCAATATGGGCATGGAAGGGGATGGTGGAGAAGAGAGATTTTCTAGGGCTGGAATTGGGGTCGCCAGATATTTCAATCTGAAACGTGGAAGCGCGAACTTATATTGTCGTCGTCCTTTTTTTGGGGGTGGCTGGGTGCTACGCATCCATCCGACACACGCGACCACCCCGAAAGGACTATGCTTCAGTGGCTTAAGGCACCTGCCTTTGTGTCCATGACATGTGGGCCCAACAGGTGGCTGGCCCACATGTCAGTGACCCAAAGGTAGTTGCCTTTAAGGCACCGAAGCAGCGTCCACCCCGACACGACCCTGGTCTGCCTGGTGCGCCTACATTTGAGAATGCAAACAAATCTTATTTCATTTGCAAACGAATCTGTATGTATTACCATGCCCGTGTTTTCCTTGCAATAATTAGTCATTCGAAACGAGATACTCCATCCGTTCACTTTGTAAGTCATTTCAGACAACTTAAAATGGACTGTTTTGCACATTGTCTGAAATGTCTTCAAGGTCTTATAAAAGTGAACAGAGGGAGTACTATAAAGTAATTAATGAGGAGTTATTTGAAAAAAAATCGAAACGGTACCCACGCTAACGTGGATTAGAGTGTGTGTCACATAACTAGTTATTTGAATTAGACTGTGTGTCACGTAGTTAGTTATTTGAATTAGAGTGTGTGTCACGTAGCGATCTCCAATTCTAACATGGATTTCGCATTTCACTGTATCCATGCTACTTTTTTAAAACAAATTCATATGTATATGATGAACACCATGGTAGTTAGAAAATTTTTGGATGGATTCAAACATATGACCTACAAAATAGCACAACAAACTGAGTCAATGTCAACTTTTCAAAACATAGTATGGCACGAATTCGAAATAATTACCCGTATGTCTGGTCCTCGGTTCAAATCTTATAATGTACACCGAATTGAAACATTGATATTAAGTCTCGTACTATGTACATTCAAATGTTGGTTTTAGCCCCCCCCCCCCGCACGAACGCTTCATACTTCCTGTATCGGTCAATCTTCCTCTCCTAATCTCCTTAGGAAGCTATCGGTTTCCAACACACGTTCATTCTTTCTCTCCATGTTTCGATCTCTAAGTCTCTCAACTACACAACCCCTTTTTCCACTCTGTTACCAAATGTATTTACCTAACACCCCCGCCATTGCACCCCATGCCGAGCTCTCTCTCTCCCCCTCTCCCTCTCACCCTCTCGCGCTAAATACATGCATTGCCTATCTAGCCCCCCAACCTCTCGTGCGCACGCACACATGTTGTATATCTAGGTCACTCCCTCGAGACTGTCTCACTCTTTCTTCCACACGGCGGGCCACACTCGCTCAATCTCGCTCTCTTTATCTGAGTTGGTTTAACCTCGTTTTCTTTCACACACACAAATGATATATCTCCCTGTTTGGGCCTCGATCGACACACTCTATACTCTCTCTCACGCAGATTGTCTGTCTAGGTCAGTCCATCCAAGCCGCCGCCACTCTTTCGACCTCATGATGGGCCACGCTCACTCAATCTCTCTCTCTCTCTCCGTATGTCTCGATTGACCTCGCTCTTTCTCGGACAAAAACGATATATCACCACGTTTGAGCTCAGTTCGACCTATTCACATTGTATACTCTCTCACGCACATCGTCTATCTAGGTCACTCTCTCCAACCCGTCTCACTCTTTCGATCGCATGGCGACCCTATGTGATTGGTTGACCTTGCTTCCTCCCACGCACAAAATATATCTATACATCTGTGACTGGATCATCTCTCAAGCTCTATCTTACAGCCCTCGCCCTTGCCAAAAAGCTCAATCGGACAATATCTCTCCAGAGCATATATATTTGTTCAATGAATGTCGGACCACACTCACTTTCTCTCTCTATCTATATGTCTCTCGATTGACCTCGCTTTCTCACACCATATCTTCCACGCGTTGAAGCTACTACCTCTCCATCCCTCGCAAAGCCAGAGCTTTTTACATTGCGAGGGGCACTCCAACCTTGGATTAATTTGTGTAGGCATTTGTTCCGGTCGGTTTACATTATATTTTCGTAGAATTCGGCCCATAACTACTCCAAACACCGTTGCAACCCACGCAACTCCCCTAGTTGATTTCCCTCTGGCTTGGTCATCGCTCTCTCGCACTTCCTTTCTCGCCTTCAACGTCGCACCATGGTATTATTGAAAAAACTATGTTGTTCTCTTTAATTATTATAAATAAGCTACAAAACTACACACAAATAGTCCACTTGGAATGGAACAAATTTCGACCCACAAATTAAAGTGCTACAAACTACAAACCGAGGGGCCCACATGTCATGAAAGAAATTTGGACCGATATACAAATTAAAAAATAAAGGACGAGGATCGAACATGCGACCGGGCCTTCAAGCCGCACGTCAATAGGCAACATGCGTAGAATAGCAATGTTTGTTGTACCCCCTTTTTTCACATAATGTTTTTATATTACCACAACCTAATTAATGGATAACATGTAATATTATTTTTAGTACTATTTGCCTTCACTTACTGGTGGGTTCCATGTGTGCTCTCTCTCTCTCCTCCCCTTCTGCGTTTAGACGCATGGGGAAACAGGAAGAACTCGCGGGCGATGTTGCCGTTGACCATATCTGGACGCGTTCACAAGTCACGACACCAGTTTCACGTACTAGCAGCACTAGTCCGTGTGTACGTGCAATACACGTTAATTTGGAAGTATATTAAGTGCATGCAGATATTAACTACTAGGATATTATTTGCGTGTTGTCATGTTATTAGCACTATTTTTGGCATGAAATTAACTGCACGCTAAACGTGTTGAGCGCTCGACATTGAAGTAGTCTAGCTCGTTGGATGACAAGGAATACATGTGGCTTGATGACGTTTTATATTTAATTTGATACGGCTCTAGTAAACATTCAATCGATCAAACCATACATTTCATTCAGTCTAACTCCGACTTTAAATTATACGACGATCGATATAAAATAAACAGAAATGATAAACGTTCGGATTTTAAGCATGGCAATCCGAACGTTTTTCATGGAAAATTTAGATTACGCGGCGGCGGCGGGGGCGTCTCGCGGTGGGAAGCGGCTCCTCTGCTGTGCTCTATGTGTCGTCGGGCCACTGACCGACGATGACGGCGGCGTCTTGCGCTGTTGTTGGCGTACTCCTGGACATTGGCCTAGCTTCAAGGAAGGCCAAAATGTTCTGGACTTCGGAGCGAGTCAACTGGAGGGAGGAGGCGACTGGCGTTGGTGCAAGGAAGCGGTCGACGGCGACCATCCATTCCACTGAGGGGGGCACTGGCACCCGCGCGGGGACATGCGCTATCAACGGCGCGGTGGAGACATTCGTGTGCACGGGCACCACCACGGGTGCACACGTCAGTGCATGCGCAGGCGCTGGCAGGTGCACGGGCACCGGCACGGGCGTGCGCGTCAGTGCACGCGCAGCCGTATGCCCTGGCAGGTGCACGGGGATGGGCGCTGGCGCGGTCGGGGCGACGGGAGCCGGAACGGGAGCGGGGACAGGTGCGGCGTCTTCCCGCAAGGCCAGTTCAAGCTCGTCCCAAAGCGCCTTATGTTCTTGAGACTCCGGCTAGGTGTCTTCCTCAGGAAACTGGAACACTAAGGGCAGACCATCGTGATGCGGCATGGCGTACGTTTAGGTCAAGCTAGTTGGAGGTAGACGACAGGAGAATCGGAGAGGAAGAGAGAGGATTGTAGCGATACCGGGTAGTGTGAGGTTGATTTGAAACTGCGGCGCTGGCAACATTAAAAGTGGGAGCAGTTAGGAGGACGGTGGGTGGCGGAGCCTGGTCAAAGGGCTCGCCTCCCGGTGAGCCTACACAGTGGTCTGCTCGCATGCCTCCCTGACAGCCAGCGCAGCGATCTGCTCGCACGCTTCCCGTTGACTCACACGCTTGTTCGGACGGCACCTGCCGATGAGAAGCGGGGACTCGTGGCGGCACGTAAACGCCCACGGTTTCAATAGTGAAAGCGTTCGCCTTAACGTGATAGGTCTTTGTTCCAAAATACCTTGGCTCTTCATTTGTGCAACTTGTCATAAGCAGCTTGTCTCAAATTGAAGAAAAAACTTACAAAGTAATATTTGTGCCATATCACGTGACCATGCTTAGTTTCAAGAATTTATGCTCACTTTTGGATTTTCTGAAATTTAAGATCCAGGATTTGAAACAATATCATAACCTGCATCATGCAATAAATTTTCAAGCCGTACATTTGTCCTGTTGTATTTCTTAAGAAAGGATTTGGTCAAACATTTTGCTTAGTTAGACTTCAGACAAGTTATATATGCAGAGTAAAAGGATAATCCCTCCGTAACAGTGCATTGCCTGATATATTAACTCAAGTACTAGGCACGAACGAAGTGGGCTCAATTCTGTGCTCATCTTTGTGTCGTAGTAGTAGTAGTAGTAGTAGTAGTAGTAGTAGTAGTAGTAGTACTAGGCAATGCAGTTGACGGGTGACCTTGATGAGCGGCGACCGAGGGAATTGAACCGTGCTCGGCACGGTAGGTAACGTTGTCTAGTTACTAAATCATCCCTCTGTTGTTCATCGGTAGTCATTATGGACCAGGGACATGAGGGGAATTTCCTAGGGCTGGAATTCTGGCCACCAGATATTTCGACTTGAAACGCTGAGGCTCGACTGGTTGGGGTTGCCTAATGTGTGTACCACACACGCCACAGAAGGACACGAGCCCGGTTTTTTTAGGATCAACATGAGCCAAGGTCTGGCTGGTACGCCGTTGGGTCCTACCATTCGGAATACGAAAGGAACCTTTTAAATTGCCAAACGAATCTATGTGTATTACAATACCCGTATTTTCCTTGCAAATACTAATATCAACGTGGTAATTGATTTATGACGAGTTGTTGAATTAGAGTGAGTTTGTGATATAGTGATCTCAACGTGGATTTCACATTTCATGGTATCCCTAGTAAGTTTTCCAATGCAAATTCAAATTTAAAAGATGAACAATATGGAGGTGAGAAAACTTTGTATGTATCAAGCATATGACCACACACACACACACACAGAGACACACACGCATGAACACAACAACAATCCAATAAGTATAGTGCATCTATTTTTCCAAACCATGCATGTATGACACGAATTCAAAAATACTCCTTCTATTCCTAAATATTAGTCTTTTAGGGAGTTCAACAAGTGACTACATACGGAGCAAAATGAGTGAATCTAGACTCTAAAATATGTCTATATACATCCGTATGTGCCAGTCCATTTGAAGCCTCTAGAAAGAATATTTAGGAATGAAGGGAGTAAAATGTAAGACATCCATGGTCCTCAGTTCAATATTTAAAATGAACATGAAACTGAAACATGAATATTAAGTCTAGTACTACAGTACATGCAAATGTTGTGTTTAGGCGAAGGTATGATTGTCGGGGGTCAACCCCTCAACCTTAGATAAAATTGTGGAGCTTTGTTTAGGGTTGTTTAGATTATATTTGTCCCCACCCTCCCAACCACTGATTGGTTGTGCACCCCCACCCCTCCTCCCCGGGAGAATATCATGTGCCCCCATACCTTAGATGCTATATGTCGATACAAGTTGCTTGGAGCTTGTAGATCTGAGATATAGCAGCTCACATGATGTGTCTTAATATTTTTGCAGGAAATCTTGATGAGTTTGAGAATTGCACACAATTTGTACAAAAACTACTTAGATGCCCTTTGATCCCATATCCAACGACCTCGAAGCTCGTATCACTGTAGCATCTAAGATGAAGGAGGACATCATATTCTCCTGTATGTAAGAATATCATGTGCTACCACACCTTAAATGCTTTGGTGATACAAGCACTTCGGAGGCGTTGGATATGTGACCCAACACCTCCTCGGTGGTTCGAATGGTTTTTTTGCAGAAAAGCCTCAAAAGAGTTCGGCCACTTCTTACAAGCACAAAGACTACTCAGATGCCATTGGATCTCAGATCAAACGACCTCCAAGCTCGTATCACCATAGCATCCAAGCTGCGATAGCACCTTATGTTTTCTCGCACGGGAGAGTATGAGGTGCTCCCGCACCGTAGATTCTATGGTGATACGAGTTTACTTAGATCTAACAGCCCACAGTAGGAGGTTTGAATGTTTTTGCAATATACAGCTGATAGAGTTTGGGAAATGCGCAGAAAGTACAAGTACTACGCATGTGCATTTTCTCACTGATCATACGACCTAGATGCTCATATCACCGTAGCGGGTAATTAAGCTACGGGGAGCACCTAATATGAGCACCGAGGAGCCGTTGGATCGAAGATGCAGCGGCACACACGAGGCCTGAATGTTTTATTTGCAAAAAAACCTTTGGAGAGTTTGGAAATTGCGCATAATTACAAAGACTACTCCCAAGCCATTGGATGTCACTTCCAACGGTGTAAAAACTCATGTCACCATGGTATCTAAGCTACTGGGTGGATGTGATATTCTATGCCGCTGTCATTTTTGTTCGTAAACTTGCAAAATACGTGTAACTCATGCCGTTACTTGTCTAACCGCGCAAAGTGTTTGTTCAAAAAAACCATCCTACACTGATATATCGAAACAACACACGGGGGTCCCACTTGTCATTAATAAAATTTGGACCTAAAACTAACAAATCTGAAAGACGAGATTCGAACTGGCAATCTGGACTACAAAGCGTAAGTCGATAGCCTGAAAAAACGAATGGTTGCTGGCTTTGTCCCATAACTTGATTTTATACAGTACTTGCGTTGAGTAGAGTAGAGGGAGTGCCTCGTCAACACGTGCATGACCATTGTCTCACTTACTGGTGGGTCCCAGGTCTGCGATCTCAATCTCTCTTCTCTCCATCGTCTAACCTTTGCACGGGCACACACGAAGAGCGGCACTAGCTTGCCGTGGTGTTATTACAACTAAAAAAAAGCTTGGAAAATAGAAGAATCGCCTAGAACAAGAGACATTATGGCTGGTTGAGACGGAGCTAATCACATCTATCCTCCATGCCACGTTTGCATGATGAAGTTGTGTGGCTAGTGGGGTGTTTTTAACTGACTGGCTGGGTCCCGAGGTCGAACCATAGGTACTATGTCTGATACAGTATATTTTTACGCGCACATTTTTCCTCCGTGCCGAGACGTGGCACACCCTACCGCGCGGTTTCGAGGTCCTCCCGGGTGGTGCACGCATATATTCTTCCTGACATGGGACGCCCTACCGCGCGTTTACTGGGTCCTCCTCAGTCGTAGCGCCAAAGCAAGTAAATGAGTCGTCAAATCACGGAAGACCACCTTTCCCGCCGAGTACATCAGTGAAGCACAGTGGCTAGCTAGTTGGGCTAGTTCGACCGATTAGCTAGGCCGCCGCCGCATTTGTTTTTTCACCCCTTTTTTATGTACTTGCCGGCAGGTAAATTTAAATATCCACCGCGGCGTTGCTCTGATGTTTGGGTGCGGCAGGATTTTTAATTTTTTGATTGACGGGAGCAGGCGCGGCAGGAATTAGTCACGATGACTCCACCTGTAAAAACCCACTGCTCCCTAATGTGAGAAGTCGTCGACTGGTGTTTTACCGTGGTGAAAACCAAAAGATTCCCCGCTCCCTCCGCCTTCCCGTAGATTGCATTACCTTTCAGCCGTTTCACCCCTTTTCTTCCTCTCCCCATTGCTTCTACCTGGTGCCATGGCGGCGCATCAGATCACGGAGTCCGAGGTGAGGCTCCTGACACAGGAGCTCCATCCCAAGGATGCGGAGCTCAGGGCCAAGGACGTGGAGCTCCGTGAGCTCAAGGAGGAGAGGAGTGCCATGCTCCTCCGTTATGTGCGGGAGTTCACGGAGCTTCAAAAGCGGCAGGCGTCCACCACAAAGATGCTCGAGGCGTCGGTGGCGTTGCTGCAGAAAGCGGGAGATACGATAGGCCGTCAGGGGAGCCGGCTGGAGCACGAGCGGGCCGATCGTGATGAGGTCCAGGATCGCCTCAGCCACTTGGTGAACCAAGTTGCCACGCACGTGTTGCGGCTGCGCGATGCCTATCGTCGTGCTAGCGCGACGATGCCGGCCGTCGGGCTAAACCCGTTCGACCACCCGGTCGACTTCAACGAGCTGTGGCTTCCTAACCTGGTCTCCTTCTTCACCTATATCTCTGAGGAGCTGAGCCGTCTCCTCGCGATGGTGGGGGCTGAGCTGGACAAGGAGGGGTTGCGGGCTGCCGTCGCCGTTGCCGGGCGAATCCTTTCAGGGCTCCGTCACCGGAATCCATTCGTGCCATTGTACGCTATCTTTGACGAGCTGGCTCCCGTCGACCGGGAACGGGCTCTGCGGGCGGTTGCACCCTGCATCACCAACGTCGTGCGCCTCGAGAAGAAGAGGGACTTCGGTGGTGTTTAGGCGCCCTCTGCATGGGCATGTCCATGTCTCGGCGCAACATGACCGTTGGATCAAACTCAGACGGTGCAGATCAGTCACTGTAGCACAAAGCGTGTGGGTGTGTTTGGTTGCGTTCTCATCTCAATATAGTTGTTTCATCTTCGTGTATTTTTGTTAACCTACTAGTGTGGACTCATGCACGCTTCATGCACTCTGCCAAACACCCAAAAATGGGTCGATAAGGGAACTTTTGCTGCCATCCCGTGCACCCTTCATACACCCTGCCTAACACTATTCGTGCTTCATATGGTTCATGTTTTGTGGAGTACTGTAGCATCATACTCTCCGTGCGCTGTGGACCTAGTTCTGTTAACATTGATCTCACCGTTCATTCTCGACCGGACAGTCGAAAAAGTGGTACCATGTTACATATAGGAGTAGTTGACATGCGCACAACATCATTTGTTATCGTCATATCTTACTACACTAGCAACAAGATTGTGTAGTACTGACGTATGAACCACTGCACATGCCTAGTAGTAGGAGCACTGTGTATGTTCAAGTGGCTGCCGTGTTTCGCACTCCTCCGTCGTAAGAGTGGAAACGCTTGCTGTAATCATTTTTTTCTTCAGAAAAACAGTGGACACGCTCTACCGTGCGGATCCTCCTCCAGCCATGCACTAAATTACTCACTTTCGCCAACGTGTGGGACAACCAGCACCTGGGTCCACCAACCATGCACTAAATTACTCCGTAGTAGAGTGATGGTAGACTACCCCGATCGAACCGCCGCAGTAATGCCCAATGAGCCGTCAAATCACAAAACCCCTCCTTTCCAGCAGTAAGTTTCACGGATGAAGCAACCATCATTTCACTCTTCTCTCTCAGCTTCCTCTCTTGAAGAAAACCCCTACTTGCTTCGTTTCTCCCTCATCTCGTTCCTCCTTTCACTCTTCTCTCTCAGCTTCCTCTCTTGGATGGATGCCGGAGCACCGGCCGACGTGATGTCTATGGCTCTGGTCAAAACCGTCGAGGCTCATGGTACGAAGAAGCGCAAGCACCCTGCCGATACTACCGGAGACAAGCTCAAAGCCATTGCCCTGTCCAAGCCCCCCTCTCCAGGATCCCTCATAAGCAAGTCTAGGTAATGTCTCTTGTTGACGATCTTTTTCTCGATCTTGATCGTGTTTTTTGATCTAACACACAGTACTAGTACTGGTAGTACAACTTTCTGGGTGATCTTGCATGTGATTTTAGTGTGCCAAATGACGGTTCTAAATTCCTCTTTTGACCAAAACATGCGAGAGGTTGACACATATTTCTTATAGATTACTTTCAACTACTCCCTCTATCCCAAATTTCTTGTCTTAGATTTGTCTAGATACGGATGTATCTAATACTAAAATGTGACTTGATACATCCGTATCTAGACAAATCTAAGACAAGAATTTTGGGACGGAGGGAGTACTTTATGAACATCAATGCTACCTTTTAAGAGGGTATATTTGCCTCAGTAACTTGTGTTATGGATATTGCATGTAATGCCTCTGCTCTCATGCCTTTGAAGACATGTTCTAGTGTCTTTGTTCACTCATTTATGTGCGTATATGTAGTCATATATGGAGTATAATATCGAAAATCATCTTATATTTCTGAATGGAGGTAGTAATAAAATATGGTTTCTGTTTGAATTAGAACCAGGTCTGCGGTGGAGATGAAGTTCTCAAAGTCATGCCATGTGAATTGGAAGACCTGATGATGAGTTCTACTGCTAAACTATCCAGCTTCTGTGTCCTTGTCGCCACGTGTCCTGAACTAGTGTTTTCCTGTAGCATTGTTGTCAGGCGTGTTCTCGAGGCTGTACTTGACCACAACAATTTCCTGGCTGTGCCTTCGATTATGAATGGTGTGGTTCTTGTAAAGCTTCCCAACAAATCTGATGCGGCATGTCTTCATCATCATGTTTATGAGTGGAAATACCACTCTGTTAGGTTCTCCAAGGTTGACAAGATGGTGATGGTGCATGTAGACATCTCACACGAAGTCCATGGCCTACTCAGTTATGCGGGGTTCATCCCGTAGGTCGGTGGCAAGAAATAGTCTACAGAGTTTAGTTAGTGCAACTTTGCTTGTCTGTAGTAAGTACTATTGTTCAGTACTTGATTTGTGTTTGTGAACCCTGTATTGTTTATTAGTACTGCCGCTTTTGGTGTGTGGTCAGTCCTGAGAACTGTTTATGTTAATGTCTATCCACTCAATTCAGTTTGTATATTTTGAAGTATCCAGATCATATTTTTTGTGAGGACGGTTTATCAATTATGGTTACACTCCAATATCTGTATGCATTGCAGGGTTTATCACACCCACCAGGATTTCCAGTCCCCTGGATGTTCGGTCCATACAATTTGTCACGACCTTTTGACTGTCCTGCTAGTGGGAGTAGGCGGGGCCCCTGCATGCCACGTGTAGTTGGACGATCAATCTTCTGTTTAGTACTTCAACATAGTGATTTCCTGGTAAGGATTCACTCGTGTCACATCAAGTAAATCTTATTGATTTACTGTCAAAATCTTATTGATTTAATGTCATGTTTTCTTTCTTTTCTTGCAATTTTACGATGCAGGTTTTGCCATGTGACATTCATCACAGAATAAACCGTTTGGTTTGCTCTACGATGGCTATTTTTGCAGGTTTCACTTCTTATGTCGTGTCAGTAACGAAGGCACTGTCCATCTCTTATATTACTGGAAAAAATTGGATGAGTCTATTGTCTGAGTACAAGCCGAATCCCTATGATGAACTGCAGTTTGGTTTAACAAAAACGCCACAATTAGTCCTTCTCGCGTTTAAAAGAAATGAAGAAAAAAACTGGATCACGGTCACGGATCCTAGTCAAGTTAGAAAGCTGATCATAGCACACCAGACACGATCGCCGCTGTCTCGCACAGATCGAGCACCAGCAGTTGCTCTAGCACTGACAGCGGCAGCAGCTCAGTCTGATCCAGCTGAGGATTGGGCACCGACCGCGTCAGCGGATCAGTCTGATCTATCGGAGGATCGGGCATCGACACCGGCACCTGCTCCGACACTGGCACCAGCTCTACAAGGAGCACCATCTCTGGCAGCAGCGGCGGCTTCGGCACCTACACCAACACTTGCACTTGCATCTGCTCCGGCCCGTGCAGTTGCACCGGCAACAGACTGGGCTGCAGTTCGCACTTCATATACCAATGTCCTTACAAAAACCGACATGTCCACCTTCTTGGTAAGCATTGGCCGCCCAAGTTCTTCGTTCTTTTTTCTTTCCATGTTGTTTTACATGATTCACTGTGTTGATCTAACTGTTTGGGTATGTCTTCTTGTTTGCAAATAGAGAATTTCTAGAGCAACGAGGGAGTCGTTCAACAATCCGGGCGACCGCGGCCAAGTTTCCCTTACCATGCGCAGCCTTGGTGTGAATGAACCTGCTCAATATACCGTAAGTACAAAGGATGGTCGCATGATGATTGATGCTAAAGGATGGTCAAGGTTCAAATCTGTATAATATCTTGCGGTAGGGGATGATGTCAAAATCGAACTTTCTCGGCAAGGAGAGCTGGTCCAAATCAACTTTGAAATTCTTCAGTAGCAGCACGCAACCGCCAAACTGATCTATCCTCCGAGAGATTTTGATGTAATAATCTGGCATGGTGAAACAAGTGTCCTGTGTGTATAAGTAGTACGGCAGTATTATTTATCACATGGTATATCGTTGATAGAATTGCAACTCTGATTGCTGGTTAGGTACTGTCGTTCGATTTCGTTGCAACAACTGTCGTGCTTTATTCAATTTTGTGTATTCGCCTTGCGACAGCATCGAAAACCAGCGCCGTACCGATCGCTTGCAATATGAAAAGCGCTGAGGTAGAACACATGGGCCCCCAAACATGCACGGTTGGCCTGCGGCCCAAAGTCCTGAACTGTGAGCCTATCTGAGTATTATATTCTCAGCTGAACCCCCATAAAAAAAGCTGAACCCCCATAATGCCCGTGCATTGCAGAGGGAGTATATTTCTCGGCAAGGTGAGCCTGTGACATAAAAGATTTATATATTTCTTTACAGAGGGGGTATCTCTCTGTCAAAAAATATATTTATGTGTAACTAGTTACTCCTATCTTTCTACTTCCTTTCGCTGATATGTGGGGCAACCGGGAACGGGGTCCACGTGCCATATGCACAAATTAGAGTGCACAACTTCACGGTAGACACACCCTGGTCGTAGCACCGCAGTAATGCCCAATGAGCCGTCAAATCACAACCCCCTTTCCAGCTTTAGCAGTAAGCTGGACGGACGAAGCGGTAATATTTCACTGGGCCTGAATCCCCTTCTCCCTCGTCTAATTGTTCAGAGAAAACCCCCTCTCGACGATTGCATAGGGTTTTCTCATGGAGAACCAGGTACGAATTCTTCATCCATCCGTGATAAATCCAAGTCCCTTGGTAGCAGGTAATCCTAGGATGGCAGCCGCCGCCGTTGATGCATTTTTTCCTATTGAATCTAGTGTGTTTCATTTGCAGTGCCCAAAGTGCGAGTACCCTACAGATTTCTACGCCCTCGGCGAGACACCACACTTGTTCCTTCTCATCCTAACACAGCATTTTGAAACGCGCACATTATGTTCCTAGAATCCTATTTTCTATCCGGGAGGGTGGGGTTTTTTTGAACATGTTGTGTTCTCATATAATTTTTCCTGGAGTGTATTATTTGCTCTGCCAGAACACATGTACTCAAGATGCTCGGCCTTGCCATAACTGAGTACACTAGTTTAATGGTCATAGTGAAGACAAGCCATGGATATAAGTTCCGAGTTGGGTTCATGAACCAAGAAGATCGCTGCTATTTTTATAGCCGAACTTGGATAAACTTTCTCAAGTGTTACAGACTGAAAGTTGGCGCACGAATGTTGACGGAAATAGCAGAACTTGGTCTCATCTTCACTGCGATCTTCCACCCCGACGTCGTTCCAATTGTTCATCCATGTTAGTTTTGTATCTGGTTCTTGCTTGTAGCCTCGATTACTTCTTAATCCACCTATTCTGTCTAACTAATCACAATTTAACTTTAGAAGTAGCAACGAATCTCTCACGAAGATGCTACTTCTAACTAATATTTTCTTATAATTGGTGGCATGTGTAGGTTTTTTCAGAGTTAAGCAGTATGGCCATTTGTTACTCTGTAATAACTCGGCTATTACTAATGGCACTGAAGTTGACTGGATCGACATCCACAAGTTCCTACACTTTATTGATCGTCTTGAGGTCCTTGTGGTGCGTTTCAATGGTGGAAGGCCACGTGGGATATGTGTGCCACTGCTGCACTCGTTGAACAGGTCCAACTGTGTCGAGAAACTTATGGTACGAGCTGTTTTCTGTTATATATGTTGTTCATAAACTATTGCTTATACACAGTTTTACAGCTGTGATCTTCTTGAAATAGGAACTGCCGAGTTCTATTGTTCATATACAGATGTCGGACCATGGTCTAGTCAGACTTGCGCTTGGTCACAACATGATGTTTGTGTCGACCTACTCAATTCCCCTTGGAGGTGAAAAGATACTTATTCATGGGTGGTCTCAAATAATGAAGACCCGTCCATCTTGGAGAATAGGACAGAAGATTATCTTCATGCTTTTCCATGGCTCTAAAGCGAATATCCTGTTTATTGACCACGTTGTGAGATGAAGCCGCTTTCAGAAGGTTGTGGATGCGCGGGGTGGCGCCTGGGCCTTGTCCTGGGGCGTGGCGTCCTCACCCTTGGTTAACTGTGGGCAAAGTAGCACTGTTTCAGCTTTGGTTGTTAAGTGCCCCTACTGGTTTCAGTTAAGGTTGTTAAGTAATCCTGCTGCTTTTACAGTCTGTCGTGTTTCTTCAGTCCTGTCTTCCTCCAACCGCAAAAACCAAACCAGCGCCGGCAAGGCCGCCTGCTTCCGCCTCCCACGGCTGGCTGCGCCTCAGCGCACGCATCGCCGCCCCACCGTCTCCAAAATCGTTAACGCCGACGTCCTCCGCACGCTTTGGTGCGCTCGCCGCGGCGCCGCCCTCTCGCGTTGTCAACATGGTCAACAAACAACAGGAATCAGCAGAAGTACGTGGAGAGGATGACAGTAGGAGCCCACCACGTCAGCGTATGAAAAAATAAAATGCTTCCTCCTAGTGTTTTCGTGACATCTGGGACCCACGACATTGTGAGCATATATAGTCAATAGACAAGAGAACAGCAGAAGATCGGCTGACACCTGGGACGTAGCTACTCGAGCAGTATTTTTTTTGTTTGGTATTGTTGAGACGGAGTGGGGTTTGAACTGGGCTGTGACCCGTCTAGCCCAGGCTTATATTTTATGTTCACCATGTGACCAGCCCAGCTATTTTTTCTTTGTGAAAATGAGCCCAGTTTATTTTTTCTGAAGAATACCCAATCCAGGCCTACTTATTTTTCTACGCCCTGATGGGCTGCAACTCTTTCAAGACGCCTGCAAATCTTGAAAGTAATATGAAATGGGTTGTAAATATAAAAACAGATGACAAATTGGCAATTACTTTATAATTTCTGAATTTTTTCACATTTTCAGATTCCTATTTCACTGGGCAATAACCTAATTTAAATATATCTTCAAAGTACTTTAAATCTGGCTCGACATTTTGGTATTAAAAATAGTTTGGAACCCACAGAAATATGCGAAATTGGCCCTGGCCAACCAAAAAAATGACTGCAATAAATTGCATAAGAAGTTGCCATGAGCTATATATAAATTATTCAAAAAAGAGGGAGTGGTGTAACTTGTGGGCGTGTTTAGTTGACGCGTATGCAAGATTTTTTTAGTTATTATATACATCAACAAACGATTCTAGCAGACGTAACCGTTGGATGTCAATCCAACGGCCGTCGTGTTTTTTCAATCTCTGATCTTCTTGCTCCAGCCGCCAAAGCAGCGCTGGCGGGACAGCCTACTCCCGCCTCCCGTGGCCGGCTGTGCTGCCGCGCAGGCCTCAGCGCCCCTACTACTCCCACTGCTGGCCAGGGCATCCCTCTACTCACCCACACCCCCCATTATTCTACGGCAACGGCAGCCTCACACCGCAGCCGAACTGGTGACCCCTCGTACTCCTCTCCGTGCGGGCTTCCACTGCCGCGTCTTCCCCGGCTCCGCGTCGTCCCCTTCCTAGGCCTCACCGTCGTCCACCGCTGTGGTGCTCTCGGCACGGCGTGGTCAATGCGGTCAACGACCGACTTCCATCGGAAGAGTACTGTACGTGGAGAGGCTGACAGCTGGGTCCACGACAGCCGCAAGGAAGTGCCTCCTTATTACGCGGAAAATATTTATTCCTCCACCTGACAGCAGGGACCCACCGAACGGGCCACCAGTATTTCGCGAAAAAAACGTTTCCCCCTGACTGCTAGGACCCACAGGACGGGCCACCGTATTTCACGAAAAAATGTTCCCCCCGCTGTCAGCTCGGACCCACCGGAAGTGCCTCCTTATTACACAAAAAAATGAATACCCCCTGCTACCTGGGACCGACCTTGGTGGGAGGCTGACTTGTGGGCCTACTAAGTTGACTGGGACGGAGGCATTTGTCAACTTTAGTCAATATATGAACTATTCTAGCTCAAGTGACCGTACGATGTCCATCCAACGGCTGTAGTGCTTCTTCAACCTCTGGTCTTCTTGCTCCAGCCGCCCAAAGCAGCGCCGAGCGTGCCGCCTGCTCTTGCCGCCCGTGGCCGGCTGTGATGCCGCGGAGGCCTCACCGTCCCCTACTACTCCCACCACTGGCCAGGCCATCCCTCTACACACCCACACCCCCTGTTATTCCGCGGCAACGGCAGCCTCACACCGCAGCCGAACGAGTGAACCCTCATACTCCTCTACGCATGGGCATCCACTGCCTTGTCTTCCCCGGCTCCGCGTCGTCCCCTTTCTAGGCCTCGCCGTCGTCCACCTCCCTGGTGCTCTCGGCGCGGCGTGGTCAACGTGGTCAAGGAATAGCTTCCATCGGACATGGACTATACATGGAGAGGCTGACAGCTGGGTCCACGGCCGCAGCAAGGAAGTGTCTCCTTATTACGCGCAAAATAATTATTCCTCCACCTGACAGCGGGGACCCACCGGACGGGCCACCGTATTTCCCGAAAAAATGTTTCCCCCTGACTGCTGGGACCCACCAGCTACATCTTCGCACGCAAGGAAGTGCGTTTGAAAAAAAAATGATTCACCCCCTGACTGCTGGGACCCACCAGCTACATCTTCGCACGCAAGGAAGTGTGTTCGAAGAAAAACGATTCGCCCCCTGACCGCTGTGACCCACCAGCTACATCTTTGCACAGAAGGAAGTGTGTCCGGGCAAAAAATGACCCCCCCTGACTGCTGGTACCCAGCAGCTACATCTTCGCACGCAAGGAAGTGCGTCTCGGCAAAAAAAAACGATTCACCCACCTGGCTGCTGGGACCCACCAGCTACATCTTCGCAGGTAAGGAAGTGCCGGACAGTCGGTACCCACCTGGTCGAAGCGTACGTAGCGTTGTCATTCTGGTCGCGAACATGTACGTACATATATACTGGTCGATGTAGAGGCGCGCACGTGTCGTAGTAGAGGCGCGTACGTGTCGTAGTAGAGGCGTGCACGTAGCATGTACACGTACGTACAGCGGCCAGGGTGCAAGAAAGAAAATACGGCCACGTACGTACATACGGGCAGGGTCTCGAACGCCTACTCGCGCATACGTACAGCCATGGCTCGTGTGCATGGATGGCTCAGAACGGAGAAACAACGTCGCCGTCGTGTTCATGGGGAGGCAACGGAATGCGTCATGTTCATGGGGAGGCAATTTAATGTGTCGTGTTCATGGGGAGGCAACGGAATGCGTCGTGTTCATCGGAAGGCAACGGAACGCGTGGGAGCCAACCGGCTGGGTCGGAACGGAATGCGTGGTCGTGTTCATCGGGAGGGCTTGGACGAAATAGGCAATGGAAATGAGGCCTGGCGTACCGCTCAGCGGAGGAAATGGACCTCTTACGTTCGGAACGGGTCCTGTTGATCAGGAGGGGTCTGGCGTACCGCAAAACGGAGGAAACAGACCTCCTACGATGGAAACGGGGGTCGTGTTGATCGGGAGGGGTGTGGCATACCACAAAATGGAGGAAACGGACCTCCTACGGTCGAAACGGGGTCCTGTTGATCGGGAGGGGTGTGGCGTACCGCAAAACAGACGAAACGGACCTCCTACGATCGAAACGGGGGTCCTGTTCATCGGGAGGGGTGTGGCATACCGCAAAACGGGACTCCACGGGATATTGTTCATCTCCACCGTCGACCTCTTCTAGCCTCCACGGGCTACCGTCGACCTCCTCCAGCCTCCACGGGCTCCTGTTCATCCAGCCTCCACCGCACGCTACTCCACCGGCTACTGTTCAACCACCCCTCCACGGGCACCCCTCCATCGTCTACTATTCATCCAGCCCTCCACACCACGGGGTCCTGTTCAACCACCCCTCCACGGGCACCCCTCCACCGTCTACTGTTCATCCAGCCCTCCACCACACCACGGGGTCCTGTTCTTCCCGAGGCAACGCCACCGCTCACTGTTCATCCAAATCCCCCTGCAATGCTCACTGTTCATCCCAGAGGCAG
Organism: Triticum urartu; assembly: GCF_003073215.2. Lineage (NCBI taxonomy): Eukaryota > Viridiplantae > Streptophyta > Magnoliopsida > Poales > Poaceae > Triticum > Triticum urartu. The sequence continues at coordinate 105,755,761 of NC_053022.1, forward strand.
CATCGATCGGCTTCAATGAGCAGCAGTAGCGAAGGAATCGCTCGATCGGGTTCAGTTAACATCCATCGATCGATCGCTCGGGTTCAGTAACGCGTTGCCTACAGTGCAATCGCTCGGGTTCAGTTAGAGCCCAACGCCTCGCTCGGGTTCAGTTAGAGCCAACGCCTCGCTCACATGCGTGTACGTGTACGAGAGAAACGCGCATCGCTCGGCCCCCGACCTCCCACCGTAACCGGGAACTCCCCGAAATTTTCCTCCCCCTTGCTTCTACCATGGTTTTTTTCCATCATGGATGGCCCAAAGAATGTCATGCAGCTGCGTCTCCAGCCCGCCCAGGATGAAAAGCCCATTTTCTGTCATGTTTTTTTGTCATAGAAGTAGGAGCCCACCACATCTATGATGATTCTGGGTTTTGTCACAACTATCGTCATAGAAGTGTCATATGTATGACAGAATTTTTTTTGTTCGGCCCAAAATGTCACGGATGTGTCTTTTTTTGTAGTGATTGGTGCTTTCATTGAGAGTTCCACTATGTCGCCGGCAAAAGGTTCGATGGTGCCATCCATCATTTGCAACGATGCTGCCCTAGGGGAGGTTTTTCTCCCCGGCCAGATCTTCGTATTCGGTGGCTTCGCATTGCGGGCCAACTCGCTTGGCCATCTGGAGTAGATCGACAGCTACGCCCCAGGTCACCAGATTAGTTTTGGAAACCTAGATTATGTCGCTGATATCCGAGGAGACTTGATCTTCCAAGGATTCACGACCCCAGCCTCCGCTCTGGCCTTAGAACTAGAGCGTCTCGCCAAGTCCGAAGATAGGATTTCTAAACCCGCCGGACTATCTGTGGCCACTAGGCCCAGTACGGGAGAGCCGGAGGAAGCAACATTGCCGGTAACCATCACAAAGCCGGACCCTTCCCCGGATACTGGCTCCGAAATCTCGGAGTCTGCATCATGTGAGCTCGGCCAAGGATTTCCCTTCCTGCCATACTCCACGGATTCTTTTCTCCCTCAACAAACCTCGCCTTTAAGTGAGGCTCTGGACTTGATGCGATCCCTCATGATTACGGAGGAGCAACGTCCGAACTACCCCCAGCTCGGACTAGGGGCTGAGAGCGGGGAATTTTACGTCCCACACAGCACCCACTTCATCGCCACAGTTGAGGACTTAACTGACATGCTTGATTACGGATCCGAAGACATCGACGGTATGGACGATGATGCCGGAGAAGAGCAAGCCGAAAACCCGCCGTTTACCGGACGCTGGACGGCCACCTCTTCGTATGACGTATACATGGTGGATACACCGAAGGAGGGTGACATCGATAATGAGAAAAATCCAATAGAGGATAAACCTCCCGAAATACAACCAAAGCATTCACGGCGCCGCTCTAAAATCGCGTCGCAGCAAAGACAGCAATACAGGCATGAGAGACAACAACATGCTAGGCGATGCAGAAGACCAAGAAAATCCCGTCGAGCAAAACTCCGAACAAGAAGATCGGGAAGATGGGCAAGTTAGCCCTGATGAACAGGCTACAAATGAAGACTCGGAGGATAGTAATTACCTTCCACCCTCCAAGGATGAGGTGAGCCTCGACGATAAAGACTTTATCATGCCTGGGGAACCTCTCGAGCAGGAGTGCTTTAATCAACGGCTAATAGCCACTGCAAGGAGCCTGAAAAAGAAGCAGCAGCAGCTTCAAGCTGATCAAGATCTGCTCACCGATAGATGGAATGATGTCCTAGCAGTAGTGGAATATGACCTCGAGCGCCCAACCAAAAGTTACCCGAAGCGTAAACTGCTACCTCAATTCGATGATGAGGCACTTGAGCCCGTACCATCACCGTGTAATGCGGCTGATCGACCACCTCGTGGCCGGGACAAAATGGCAACTCAAGCCGAATACCAGCACGTCCCACCTCGCCGTAAAGGCAAAGATAAAACAGCTCGGGGATACACGTATGACCTGCAGCAGGACCTGAAGAATAAAGCAGGTCCGGCCAGATCGATCTATGGATCGCGGGGGCGTGTCTCGACGCGCGATGACGCCTATCAAGCCGAACATGGCAAGCACAATCACGTCCGGGCCGAAAACCATAGACAGAATCCATCCGAACTACATCACGATCTGGCCCGATATAGAGGCGCCGCACACCCCCTCTGCTTCACTGATGAAGTAATGGAACATGAATTCCCAGAAGGGTTCAAACCCGTGAATATCGAATCATATGATGGAACCACAGGTCCCGCAGTATGGATTGAAGACTTTATTCTCCACATTCATATGGCGTGCGGTGATGATCTTCACGCCATTAAATACCTCCCCCTAAAACCCAAGGGACCAGCCTGGCACTGGCTGAGCAGCCTGCCTGGAAACTCTATTGGCAGCTAGGAAGACCTAGAAGACGCCTTTCGCGACAACTTCCAAGGCACGTACGTCAGACCTCCAGATGACGATGGCTTAAGTCACATAGTCCAATAGTCTGGAGAGTCAGCGAGGAAATTCTAGACTAGGTTCTTAACTAAGAAGAATCAAATCGTCGACTGTCCGGATGCCGAAGCCCTAGCGGCCTTCAAACACAGCATCCGCGACGAATGGCTCACCCGTCACCTCGGCCAAGAAAAGCCGAAGTCCATGGCACTCATGACCTGCTTTTGCGCGGGCGAAGATAGCTGGCTAGCCTGCAACAATAACAATGCAAGCGAACATGGCACCTCAGAAGCCAGAAATATCAATGGCAAGCCCCGACGCAATAGGAACAAGCGTTGAAACAATGGTGACAATACTAATGACACAGTGGTCAACGCCGGATTCAGTGGCTCCAAGTCCGGTCAGCGGAAGAAGCCATGTAAAAAGAATAATCAGGGCCCTTCCAGTCTGGACCGCATACTCGATCGTCCATGTCAGATCCATGGCACCCCTAATAAACCAACCAATCATACCCACCAGAGTTGTTGGGTCTTCAAACAGGCCGGCAAGTTAAATGCCGAAGACAAAGAGAAGGGGTCGCAAAGCGAGATTGACGACGAGGAGTCCCATCCATTGAACACAAGGGGACAAAAGAAGTTCCCCCCTTAGGTCAAACCGGTAAACATGATATACACTACCCATATCCCTAAGAGGGAGCGCAAGCGCGCACTCAGGGACGTCTATGCGATAGAGCCAATCACCCCAAAATTCAACCCATGGTCATCATGCCTGATCACCTTTGATCGCAGGGACCATCGGACCAGTATCCGTCATGGCGGTTCTGCCGCACTGGTTCTCGGACCAATAATTGATGGATTCCAGCTCACACGAGTCCTCATGGACGGTGGCAGCAGCCTCAACCTGCTCTATCAGGATACAGTGCGCAAAATGGGCATCGACCCATCAAGGATCAAGCCCACCAAAACTACCTTTAAAGGAGTTATACCAGGTGTAGAGGCCCGTTGCTCGGGCTCAATCACATTGGAGGTAATCTTCGGATCTCCGGACAACTTCGAAGCAAACAGTTAATCTTCGATATCATCCCCTTCCGCAGTGGTTATCACGCACTTCTCGGATGAACCGCTTTTGCTCGATTCAATGCGGTGCCACACTATCCTTATCTCAAGCTCAAGATGCCTAGACCTCGCGGTGTCATAACAGTCAATGGAAACACGGAGCGCTCCCTCCGTACTGAGGAACACACCGTGGCCCTGGCAGCGAAAGTGTAGAGCGGCCTTTTAAGGCAGAACTTTAATTCAGCGGCCAAGCTCCCGGACACTATCAAACGAGTTCGGACTACTCCGCAGCTTGATAGTCCGGCTACTCAGGAGTTAGACTAGCAACTCGACCTCCGTCTCAGCCCCGACCTACTGGCGGCATATGTACCACGCTTACATAACTATGCACTAAAAATACCATTGGCAGAGACGGAGGCATAACCATACTACGGTCCACAACACGGCTCGACCTTCCCAGGACACGCATACTTTTACTTTTCTTTTTTCCTTTTCAGGTTTTCTTTTCACATGCCCCTCTCGGTGGCCTAATAATCGGTCCTTTCAAAGGACGGATATACCAAGGTGGCACGTAGCACAAACGTGTGGGGAAATCTCTAGATGTTCTTCTTAATGATCATTCTACCTATTTTCAGGACCCGTACGCAGCTCCCCCTTGGTCTTGGCATGTTAAATAGCCACTGTTGCTTATTGCACTATTTGTACAAGTACGCTTCGACGTATTAATCACAATTAAAATAGAAATAGTTTGCGGTCCAACTTATGTGGCACTAGCTTACTACTTCATTTTTATTTCGCTATTCTTATTTGCATCCGTACAGTTTGGTACGCCAAAATTCGCCAGGGGCTTTATTGCGCCCCATACTATGGCAACAAGTCAGAACACTTTTACAATACAGTTCGGCCCCCGAATTTAGCATTATATGCATTGGCTCTGAATCATGTCTTTGGTCAATAGTTGGGTTGCCCGGCTCCTGTGCTTACTACCTTATGTTCCGCTCTATCGGCTAGGGTAGTAAAGGGAGAACTACTGCGATTGTGTCCTGGTGTATCCAGATGAGCACCTCAATAGAGAAAGCCGAAAACTGACTGTGATGATGCGGCGTGAGCCGGTCAGCTCTTCGAAGGTTAAAATCTCTTGCGATTTTTTGCATTATGCGACGGATCGGCCTTCACCCCATTAGGTGTCCACAACACCCTAGTCCAGACTAACGAATACTAGGGGCTACACCTACATTTCTATTGTCAAACTCCTATGGCTAAGTGAGGGTGATAAAGCCACACAGTTCGATTGCCTGGTTCGTTGCACTAAACACCTCCTTCAAGGACCAATTTCTTGGATCAAGAGTGCTTAGATTCCATCCCGAACACCCCCGTACTACCTACATGGGGGCTAAAGCCAACGACTGGCCAACTCTCGGATTTAATAAAAACGGCCGCACAGGAGGTAAAATTCCAAAATAAATAGCAAGCATTATATTACACATCATTCTTGTTTTCATCATACAGGGCAGGATAACATGAAGGTACTCATTCAAAGATAATGTCTTTTGAGCACTGGCCCTCTACAATCCGGGATCCCTTGAGGACATCATCAAAATACTACTCCGGCATGCGGTGCTCCTTGCCAGCGGGCGGTCCCTCGGTCGCGAGCTTGACGGCGTCCATCTTCGCCCACTGTATCTTGACATGGGCCAAGGCCATCCGCGCACCTTCGATGTAGACTGACCGCTTGATGACATCAAGCCGGGGGCAGGCATTGACCAACCGCTTCACGAGCCCAAAGTAGCTGTTGGGTATGACTTCGGCAGGCCATAGCCGGATTATCAAATCCTTCATGCCTTGTTCGGCCACCCTATGCAGTTCGACCAGCTATTTTAGTTGATCACTAAAGGGCACCGGATATTCTGGCGCAAGGTATTGCAATCAGAATAGCTACTCCATCGAGCTCCCTTCTTCGGCTCGGAAGAACTCCGCGGCGTCGGCAACACTGCGCGGCAGATTTGCAAATGCCCCTGGAGAACTCCAAATCAGGGTCAGTAAGAGGAACCTTTTCTTCACATACTTGCTCTGCATAATAAAGGCCTTACCCGCCATGATTTTTCTGGCCTCCTAGATTTCCTGGAGGGTGCCTTGGGCTTCAACCCGGGTGTCGTGCGCGCTCTAGTGAGCCTTGGTGAGTTCGGTCTCTTGGTCCACAATATTGCGCTCCAAGGATTCGCATTTCTTCACGATGTCCTGGAGCTCCCGCTGGACCTCACCAACTTTGGCCTCGTGTCTTTCACGGGCAGCTTGCTCCTCGATCGCTTTCTTCTTGGCTTCGGCCAGCGCCTTCTTAAGGGCCTCCACCTCGGTCTCTGCCCCTAATAAATATCATGGCACTATGGTCAGTACAAATCATTCATCCTTTCTGGATATACACAAGGACATTGCATACCTTGTTTATCTTCTAGCTGCTTTTTTACACGGTCGAGTTCTTCCTTGGCCCCCTCCAGACTCTGCTTTAGTCCGGAGACCTCAGCAGCATGAGAAGCTGCGGCTAGCAACGACGCCTGCTTATTTCACATACAACATATTTAGTTAGTCTCCTGCAAAAATTACATGATCCTTTGTCCGGTTTTCTTTTCCGAACACCGGACAGAGTCTCAGGGGCTACTGTCTATACTATGACATTCTTTTTGTACAATTGTGTCGCTTACCTCAAAGCCTGTTAGAAGGCTTGTGCAGGCTTCGGTCAGTCCGCTCTTGGCAGACTGAACCCTCTCAACCACCGTACCCATGAGGGTACGATGTCCCTCAACAATGGAAGCACTTCGTAGCGCTTCCAATAGAGTATCCGGTGCATCTGGATGGACAGAGGTCACCGGTGGAATCGGCACACCTCCTTCCTTTGAAGGAGGTTGCCTGCTAGATTCCGGAGCCGTATAGGTCTCCAGTGTCGTATTTGGCTGGGGGCCTAATTGGAGATGGCCCCCATTGCCAGTCTCCATGGGGATCTACTCCCCCATGTGTCCGACGGCCAAGGTATTATCCTATGGCGCCACCGTGACGGCCTCCTGTGCCTCCCCCTGAGCAAGGAGTGTCCTTCGGGACAGCACTTCAGCGTCTTCCATAGTCTTGGGAGACGAGGCCGCCAGAATAGACCCGCTATCCATCACCTTCGGATCCAGCGAGTTTCCTGAAGATGAGGATCCCTCGAGTTCGGAACGAGCCGGACTGCAAGTGCATGATTCAACATGTTAAAACTATAAAGTAAAGGAGCTGGATATTTGAGTGCGTCTTTGAGTACTTATGATTCGGCCAGGGGCTTATCCTTGGGGTGCCACTCGGAGCTGCTATCAATATCCCACATGGGGTTGTCCATGGCGGAGGCTTTCCCCTTCTTGGACGCCTCTGCCTCCAGATGCGTGGAGGCCACCCTTTTCTTCCTTCCCACCTCAGAGGGAGAATCGCTTTCCTCCTCTTCCTTGTCGTCGGTGGCGGGAGGGGAGTGGGTGTCAGCGTCTTCGGACGTCATGTCTGAAGTGCCCTTATGGTGGAGATCACCCCTGGTCTCCTTGGCCTTCTTCTCCGGTGCTTGATAGGGCGCCGGAACCAGCATCTTCGTCAAAAGCAGGATAGCTGGTTCTTTGGGCAGCGGAGCCGGACACTAAATCTGCTCCGCCTTCTTTGTCCAGCCCTGAAACAATAAATAGGAAAGCTTAGATATCTTCCTTGAGTATGCAAGTAAAGGGTACACCTTGAAATATGGAAAACTTACCGCACTAGCAGGATGGGCCAGGTCGTACCCACGGTCCTCGGTCGTTGCCGGCCATGTCTTGTTGGCCTTGAAGAGCACCTTCCAGATGTCTTCGTGCGTAGTGCCAAAGAACTGTTGCAAGGTCCGGTGCTTGGCCGGATCAAACTCCCACAAGTGGCAAGTCCGGCTTTGGCATGGCAGGATCTGGCGAGCGAGCATCACCTGAATCACATTGACAAGCTTGACGTCCTTGTCCACCATGCATTTGATGCACATTTGGAGTGTTGTCAGCTCGTCCAACGAAGACCAGTCCAGGCCCTTCTCTAGCCAGGAGGTGAGCCGCATCGGGGCGCCAGACTGTAATTCGGGAGCCGCGGCCCAGGTGACGTCGCGAGGCTCTGTGACATAGAACCACTGCTGTTGCCACCCCTTGATGGTCTCCACAAAGGTACCTTTGGGCCATGTGACATTAGGCAGCTTTCTCACCATGGCACCTCCGCACTCTGCATGTTGGCCATCCACCACCTTCGGCTTCACGTTGAAGACCTTCAACCATAGTCCGAAGTGGGGAGGGATACGGAGGAAGGCCTCGCACATGACAATAAATGCTGAGATATTGAGGAAGGAGTTGGGGGGCAGATCATGGAAATCCAGCCTGTAGTAGAACATGAGCCCGCGGACGAAGGGGTGGAGAGGAAATCCCAACCCACGGATGAAGTGGGGGATGAACACGACCCTCTCATGGGGCTCTGGGATGGGGACGATCTGTCCCTTGGCCGGAAGCCGGTGGGCGATTTCCTTGGCTAGGTACCCGGCATCCCGGAGCCTGGTGATGTCCTTCTCCTTGACAGAGGACACCATCCACTTGCCTTGCGCTCCAGATCCGGACATGGCTGGAGTGTTTCTTGGAGGCGGAAAGGGTGGAAGTTTGGGCGCTAGAGCTCGAGAATGGATGGGCAGAGAGGAAGAGGGCGTGGGTGCAAAAGATGAATCCTTAGCCCTTTATAAAGGCAGAATATCAAGTGTCTCCCCACTCACCTTAAAACTCGCCTATTCCCCAAGGGTCATGCAAACAGCGTGGTTGGATTACCCACGCCCGTATTGATGAGAATCCCGCAATAAGGGGACACGATCTCTGCCTTGACAAGACGTGCCAATAAAACCGCATCTTGAAACATGGAGCGGGAGGCTAAAAAAACGGTTCGAAATAATGACCGGGGTATGACATGATGTCACACTACAAAAGTTGTCAGTGGATCGAACTCATAAAATATTATACTCTCTGCGGATATGTGTGGTGTTTGTTTTACAAAGCTGGACACGTTCTCTGTGTTCGAGAGCTGTTTTGGAGTACTCAGAGGAGGAACTCGCCTTGCAATGCCGAAGACAATCTACGCGCCGGACACCTCGTCATTGAAGCATCCTGGTTCAGGGGCTACTGAGGGAGTCCTGGATTAAGGGGTCCTCGGGCGTTCGGCCTGTGTGACATAGGCCGGACTATTGGGCTATGAAGATACAAGACAAAAGACTCTCTCTTGTGTCCGGATGGGACTCTCCTTGGTGCGGATGGCAAGCCTAGCATGCAGATATGAAGATTCCTTTCTCTGTAACTGACTTTGTGCAACCCTAGTCCCTTCCGGTGTCTATATAAACCGGAGGGTTTAGTCCATAGAGGCAATCATAATCATACAGGCTAGGCTTCTAGGGTTTTAGCCATTACGATCTCGTGGTAGATCAACTCTTGTAACCCCCATACTCATCAATATCAATCAAGCAGGACGTAGGGTATTGCCTCCATCAAGAGGGCCCGAACCTGGGTAAAACTTTGTGTCCCTTGTCTCCTGTTACCATCAACCTTAGACGCATAGTTCGGGACCCCCTACCCGAGATCCGCCAGTTTTGACACCGACAGCAATACCTTGCATAATTTCTTTATATAAAGTATAAGGTATTGCACTGACACTAGCACCCATATCACATAGGCCATGATAACGACGATCTCCTATTTTAACAGAAACAACAGGCATGCCAACAACAGGTCTATGTTTATTTTTAGTATCGGGTCTAGCAATTCTAGCAGCTTCATCACAGAATTAAATTGCCCATCAATATTATCGACCAAGAGATCCTTAACCATAGCAATACTAGGTTCAACTTTTAATTGCTCAGAGGGTGTAGGTGTTCTAGCGTTACTTTTACGAACCACAGTTGAAGCTTTAGCATGATCCTTTATTCTAACAGGGAAAAGTGGTTTCTCAATATAAGCGGTAGAAACAATACGATCAACATTATAAGTGATCATCTTTTCTTCAACTTTAATAGGTTTGACTACTTTTACTTCAATGGGAGGATGATATTTAAACCACTTCTCCTTAGAGAGATCAACATGAGTAGCAAATGATTCACGGAAAGAAGCTAATATCTCAGAGTCAAGTCCGTATTTAGTGCTAAATTCACGAAAAGAATCAGTATCCATAAAAGATTTAACACAATCAAACTTAGGTGTTATACCTGACTCCATACCTTCATCGAGTTCCCAATATTCAGAGTTGTGTTTAATTCTTTCCAATAAGTCCCATCTGAATTCAATAGTCTTCATCATGAAAGAACCAGTACAAGAAGTATCGAGCATGGAGCGATTATTGAGAGAAAGCCGAGCATAAAAATTTTGAATAATAATTTCTCCTGAGAGCTCATGATTGGGGCATGAATATAACATTGACTTAAGCCTCCCCCAAGATTGAGCGATACATTCTCCTTAGCGAGGCCAAAAATTATATATATATAATTACGATCACGATGAACCAGATGCATAGGATAAAACTTCTGATGAAATTCCAATGTCAATCGGTTGTAGTTCCACGATCCAATATCATCACATAGCCTAAACCATGCCAATGCCTTTCCCTTCAAAGATAAAGGGAATACCTTCTTCTTGATAACATCCTCGGGTATACCTGCAAGCTTAAATAATCCACAAACTTCATCCACATAGATTAGGTGCATATGGGGATGTAATGTTCCATCTCCTGTAAAAGGGTTAGCTAGCAGTTTCTCTATCATACCCGATGGAATTTCAAAGTAAACATTTTCAGTAGGTTAAGTAGGTTGAGGAGCAACTCTTTGCTCTAATAGTCGGGCTGAAGAGACCCCGAACAAGCCCCTCAAAGGATTATTTTCCATAATAACAAGTGACAGTAAATTTCAGCACACTATATCAATTTTTCCATACCAAATTCCACCTACCAGAGGCACTTCACTCCCCGGCAACGGTGCCAGAAAAGAGTCCTGATGACCCACAAGTATAGGGGATCTATCGTAGTCCTTCCGATAAGTAAGAGTGTTGAACCCAATGAGGAGCAGAAGGAAATGACAAGCAATTTTCAGTAAGGTATTCTCTGCAAGCACTGGAATTATCGGTAATAGATAGTTTTGTGATAAGGTAATTCGTAATGGGTAACAAGTAACAAAAGTAAACAAGGTGCAGCAAGGTGGCCCAATCCTTTTTGTAGCAAAGGACAAGCCTGGACAAACTCTTATATAAAGGAAAGCGCTCTCGAGGACACATGGGAATTATCATCAAGCTAGTTTTCATCATGCTCATAAGATTCACGTTCGTTACTTTGATAATTTGATATGTGGGTGGACTGGTGCTTTGGTACTGCCCTTCCTTGGACAAGCATCCCACTTATGATTAACCCCACTCACAAGCATCTGCAACTACGAAAGAAGAATTAAGGTAAACCTAACCATAGCATGAAACATATGGATCCAAATCAGCCCCTTACGAAGCAACGCACAAACTAGGGTTTAAGATTCTGTCACTCTAGCAAACCATCATCTACTTATTACTTCCCAATGCCTTCCCCTAGGCCCAAACAATGGTGAAGTGTCATGTAGTCAATGTTCACATAACACCACTAGAGGAAAGACAACATACATCTCATCAAAATATCGAATGAATACCAAATTCACATGACTACTTATAACAAGACTTCTCCCATGTACTCAGGAACAAACATAACTACTCACAAATCATATTCATGTTCATAATCATAGGGGTATTAATGTGCATAATGAATCTGAACATATAATCTTCCACCGAATAAACTAACTAGCATCAACTAGCAACCCACAGGTACCAATCTAAGGTTTTGAGACAAAGATCGGATACAAGAGATGAACTAGGGTTTGAGAGGAGATGGTGTTGGTGAACATATTGATGGAGATTGACCCCCTCCCGATGAGAGGATCGATGGTGATGACGATGCTGACGATTTCCCCCTCTCGAAGGGATGTTTCCCCGGCAGAACAGCTTCGTCGGAGCCCTAGATTGGTTCCGCCAAGGTTCCGCCTCGAGACAGCGACGCTTAGTCTCGAAAGCTTCCTTCTAATTTTTTTCCAGGGCAAAAGACACCTTATACCAGAAGATGGGCATCGGGGGGCTTCCAGGTGGCCCACGAGGCAGGGGGCGCGCCCAGGGGGGTAGGGCGCGCCCTGCACCCTCGTGGACAGTGGGTGGCCCCCCTCTGGTGCTTCCTTCACCCAATATTTTTTATATATTCCAAAACTGACTTTCGTGGAGTTTCAGGACTTTTGGAGTTGTGCAGAATAGGTCTCTAATATTTTCTCCTTTTTCGGCCCAGAATTCCAGCTGCCGGCATTCTCCCTCTTCATGTAAACCTTGTAAAATAAGAGAGAAAAGGCATAAGTATTGTGACATAATGTGTAATACTAGCCCATAATGCAATAAATATCGATATAAAAGCATGATGGAAAATGGACGTAAACTATTCCGCATTGTTTCAAATGAAGACCAAACTTGTAACTCAAATATTCTCCTCCACGATCAGATCGTAGAAACTTTATTTTCTTGTTACGATGATTTTCCACTACACTGTCAAATTCTCTGAACTTTTCAAATGTTTCAGACTTATGTTTCATTAAGTAGATATACCCATATCTGCTCGAATCATCTGTGAAGGTCAGAAAATAACGATACCCACCGCAAGCCTCAACACTCATCGGACCGCATACATCAGTATGTATTATTTCCAACAAGTCAGTTGCTCGCTCCATTGTTCTGAAGAACGGAGTTTTAGTCATCTTGCCCATGAGGCATGGTTCGCAAGCATCAAGTGGTTCATAATCAAGTGATTCCAAAATCCCATCAACATGGAGTTTCTTCATGCGCTTTACACCAATATGACCTAAACGGTAGTGCCACAAATAAGTTGCACTATCATTATTAACCTTGCATCTTTTGGCTTCAATATTATGAATATGTGTGTCACTACTATCGAGATTCAACAAAAATATACCACTCATCAAGGGTGCATGGCCATAAAAGATATTACTCATATAAATAGAACAACATTTATTTAGCTCGAATCATCTGATTTAAACGAAAAACGTCTCGCATCAAACAAGAATCAGATATAATGTTCATGCTTAACGCTGGCACCAAATAACAATTATTTAGGTCTAAAACTAATCCCGGCGATAGATGTAGAGGTAGCATGCCGACGGTGATCACATTGATTTTGGAACCATTTCCCACGCGTATCATCACCTCGTCCTTAGCCAATCTTCGTTTAATCTGTAGCCTCTATTTCAAGTTGCAAATATGAGCAACAGAACCAGTATCAAATATCCAGGCGCCACTACGAGCATTAGTAAGGTACACATCAATAACATGTATATCAAATATACCTTTCACTTTGCCATCCTTCTTATCCGCCAAATACTTGGGGCAGTTCCGCTTCCAGTGACCAGTCCCTTTGGAGTAGAAGCACTCAGTCTCAGGCTTAGGTTCAGACTTGGGCTTCTTCACTTGAGCAGCAACTTGCTTTCCATTCTTCTTGAAGTTCCCCTTCTTCCCTTTGCCCTTCTTCTTGAAACTAGTGATCTTGTTAACCATCAACACTTGATGCTCCTTCTTGATTTCTACCTTCGCAGCCTTTAGCATTGCGAAGAGCTCGGGAATTGTCTTATCCATCCCTTGCATATTATAGTTCATCATGAAGCTTTTGTAGCTTGGTGGCAGTGATTGAAGAACTCTTTCAATGACACTATCATCAGGAATATTAACTCCCAGTTGAGTCAAGTGGTTGTAGTACCCAGACATTCTGAGTATATGTTCACTGACAGAGCTATTCTCCTCCATCTTGCAGCTATAGAACTTATTGGAGACTTCATATCTCTCAATTCGGGCATTTGCTTGAAATATTAACTTCAACTCCTGGAACATCTCATATGCTCCATGACGTTCAAAACGTCGTTGAAGTCACGATTCTAAGCCGTACAACATGGCACACTGAACTATCGAGTAGTCATCAGCTTTGCTCTGCCAGAAGTTCACAATGTCCGGAGTTGCTCCTGCAGCAGGTTTTGCACCTAGCGGTGCTTCCAGGACTTAATTCTTCTGTGCAGCAATGAGGATAATCCTCAAGTTACGGACCCAGTCCGTGTAGTTCCTACCATCATCTTTCAACTTAGCTTTCTCTAGGAACGCACTAAAATTCAAGGGAATGGTAGCACGGGCCATTGATCTACAACAACATAGACATGCAAAATACTATCATGTACTAAGTTCATGATAAATGAAAGTTCAATTAATCATATTACTTAAGAACTCCCACTTAGAAAGACATCCCTCTAGTCATCTAAATGATCGCGTGATCCAAATCAACTAAACCATGTCCGATCATCACATGGGATGGAGTAGTGTTCAATGGTGAACATCACTATGTTGATCATATCCACTATATGATTCACGTTCGACCTTTCGGTCTCAGTGTTCCGAGGCCATATCTACATATGCTAGGCTCGTCAAGTTTAACCTGAGTATTCGGCACGTGCAAAACTAGCTTGCACCCATTGTATGTGAATGTAGAGCTTATCACACCTGATCATCATATGGTGTCTCGGCACAACAAACTATAGCAATGGTGCATACTCAGGGAGAACACTTATACCTTAAAATTTAGTGAGGGATCATCTTATAATGCTACCGCCGTACTAACCATAATAAGATGCATAAAGGATAAACATCACATGCAATAAAAATAAATGATATGATATGACCATCATCATCTTGTGCCTTTTATCTCCATCTCCAAAGCACCATCATGATCACCATTGTCACCGGCTTGACACCTTGATCTCCATCGTAGCATCATTGTCGTCTCACCAACTATTGCTTCTACGACTATCGCTACCGCTTAGTGATAAAGTAAAGCAATTACATGGCAATTGCATTTCACACAATAAAGCGACAACCATAAGGCTCCTGTCAGTTGCTAATAACTTTTACAAAACATGATCATCTCATGCAACAATTTATATCTCATCACGTCTTGACTATATCACATCACAACATGCCCTGCAAAAATAAGTTAGACGTCCTCTAATTTGTTGTTGCAAGTTTTACGTTGCTACTACGGGCTTCTAGCAAGAACCGTTCTTACCTACACATCAAAACCACAACGATTTTCATCAAGTGTGTTGTTTTAACCTTCAACAAGGACCAGACGTAGTCAAACTTGATTCAACTAAAGTTGGAGAAACAGATACCCGCCAGCCACCTGTGTGCAAAGCACGTCGGTAGAACTAGTCTCATGAACGCGGTCATGTAATGTCTATTGGGGAATGTAGTATTTCAAAAAAATTACCTACGATCGCGCAAGATCTATCTAGGAGATGCATAACAACGAGTGGGGAGAGTGTGTCTACGTACCCTAGTAGACCGAAAGCGGAAGCGTTTAGTAACGCGGTTGATGTAGTCGAACGTCTTCGCGATCCAACCGATCCAAGCACCGAACGCACCTCCGTGTTCAGCACACATTCATCACGATGACGTCCCATGAGCTCCTGATCCAGCAGATGCTCGAGGGAGAGTTCTGTCAGCATGACATCGTGGTGGCGGTGTTGTTGATGTGATCCACTTAGGGCTTTGCCTAAGCACCACGACTATATAATCTGAGGTGTAATCTGTGGAGGGGGGCACCGCACACGGTTAAGAGAAACTTGTGTGTCCTAGGTGCGCCCTCTCCCCACATATATATAGGTTGGAGGGGGGAAGAGGCAGCCTTAGGGGTGCAAGCCCAATTCCTGCCCCTTCCTTATTTCAGCATATGGTAAGGAAAGAGAAGGGGGAAGAGAAGGAAAGGGTGGAGGCTGAACCCTCCTCATTCCTTTCTTATTCCCCTTCCTTTGCTCCTACTCCTATTTGGCCTAGGAGGGGCGCACCAGCCCACCAGGGGCTGGTCTATCCCTCAGCTGGCCCAATACGCCCATAACTTTGCTGGGGGGGGGGTGCCCGGAACCCCTTTTGGTGACCCGATATCACCCGGAACACCTCCGGTGTCCAAATATCATTGTCCTATATATGAATATTTACCTCTTGACCATTTCGAGACTCCTCTTCATGTCCGTGATCTCACCCGGGACTCTGAACAAACTTCGGTCACCAAAAACACATTACTCATAATACAAATCGTCATCGAACATTAAGCGTGCGGACCCTACGGGTTCGAGAACTATGTAGACATGATCGAGACACATCTCCGGTCAATAACCAATAGCAGAACCTGGATACTCATATGGCTCCTACATATTCTACGAAGATCTTTATCGGTCAAACCGCATAACAACATACTTCATTCACTTTGTCATCGGTATGTTACTTACCCGAGATTCGATCCTCGGTATCATCATACCAAGTTCAATCTCGTTACCGGCAAGTCCCTTTACTCATTCCGTAATGCATCATCCCTTAACTAACTCATTAGTCACATTGCTTGCAATGCTTATAGTGATGTGCATTACCGAGAGGGTCCAGAGATGCCTCTCTGATATACGGAGTGAAAATCCTAATCTTGATCTATGCCAACCCAACAAACACCTTCAGAGACACCTATAGAGCATCTTTATAATCACCCAGTTACGTTGTGACGTTTGATAGCACACAAGGTGTTCCTTTGATATTCGGGAGTTGCATAATCTCATAGTGAGAGGAACATGCATAAGTCATGAAGAAAGCAATAGCAATAAAACTAAACGATCATTATGCTAAGCTAACGGATGGGTCTTGTCCATCACATCATTCTCTAATGATGTTATCCCGTTTATAAAATGACAACACATGTCTATGGTTAGGAAACTTAACCATCTTTGATTAACGACCTAGTCTAGTAGAGGCTTACTAGGGTCACTGTGTTTTGTCTATGTATTCACACATGTATCAAGTTTTCGGTTAATAGAATTCTAGCATGAACAATAAACATTTATCATGATATAAGGAAATATAAATAACAACATTATTATTGCCTCTAGGGCATATTTCCTTCAGTCTCCGACTTGCACTAGAGTCAATAATCTAGTTCACATCGCCATGTGATTTAACACCAATAGTTCACATCACCATGTGACCAACACCCAAAGGGTTTACTAGAGTCAATAATCTAGTTCACGTCGCCACGTGATTAACACCCAAAGAGTACTAAGGTGTGATTATGTTTTGCTTGTGAGAGAATTTTAGTCAATGGGTCTATCACATTCAGAGTTGTATGTATTTTGCAAATTTTCTATGTCTACAATGCTCTGCATGGAGCTATGATACGTCTCCAACTTATCTATAATTTTTGATTGCTCCATGCTATATTGTCTACTGTTTTGGACATTATTGGGCTTTATTATCAACTTTTTGTATTATTTTTGGGACTAACCTATTAACCGGAGGCCCAGCCCAGAATTGCTGTTTTTTGCCTGTTTTAGGGTTTCGAAGAAAAGGAATATCAAACGGAGTCCAAACGGAATGAAACCATCGGGAACTTGATTTTCTCACCGAATACAACTCAGGAGACTTGGACCCTACGTCAAGCCAATTAACAGGAGGCCACGAGGTAGGGGGGCACGCCTGCCCCCCCAGGCGCGCCCTCCACCCTCGTGGGCCCCCTGTTGCTCCACCGACATACTTCTTCCTCCTATATATATCCTGTTGGGGAACGTAGTAATTTCAAAAAAATTCCTACGCACGCGCAAGATCATGGTGATGCATAGCAACGAGAGGGAAGAGTGTTGTCTACGTACCCTCATAGACCAGCAACGGAAGCATTGACACAACATAGAGGAAGTAGTCGTACGTCTTCCCGATCCGATCGATCCAAGTACCGAGCGTACGACACCTCCGAGTTCTACACACGTTCAAATCGGTGACGTCCCTCGAGCTTCGATCCAGCCGAGTGTTGAGGGAGAGTTTTGTCAGCACGACAGCGTGATGACGGTGATGATGTTCTACCAACGCAGGGCTTCGCCTAAGCAACGCTACGATATGACCGAGGTGGAATATGGTGGAAGGGGGCACTGCACACGGCTAAGGAACGATCACAAAGATCAACTTGTGTGTCATGGGGTGCCCCCCTGCCCCCGTATATAAAGGAGGGAGGGGGGAGGTGCGGCCGGCCCCTAGGGGTGCGCCTGGAGGAGTCCTACTCCCACTGGGAGTAGGACTCCCCGCTCTTGCCTTGTTGGAGAAGCAAAGGGGAAGGGGGAAAGAGGAAAGAGGGGCGCCGCCCCCCTTGTCCTATTCGGACTAGGGGGAGGGGGGCGCGGCCTGCCCTGGCCGGCCCTCCTCTTCTCCCTTAGGGCCCATGTAGGCCCATTAACCCCCCCGGGGGGGGGGGGGTTCCGGTAACCCCCCAGTACTCCGGTAAAATCCCGATTTCACCAGGAAAAATTCCGATATCCAAACATAGGCTTCCAATATATCAATATTTATGTCTCAACCATTTCGAGACTCCTCGTCATGTCCGTGATCACATCCGGGACTCCGAACAACCTTAGGTACATCAAAACACAAAAACCCTAATTACGATCGTCACCGAGCTTTAAGCGTGCGGACCCTACAGGTTCGAGAACTATGTAGACATGACCGAGACACGTCTCCGGTCAATAACCAATAGCGGAACCTGGATGCTCATATTGGTTCCTACATATTCTTCGAAGATGTTTATCGGTCAAACCGCATAACAACATACGTTGTTCCCTTTGTCATCGGTATGTTACTTGCCCGAGATTCAATCATCGGTATTCCAATACCTAGTTCAATCTCGTTACCAGCAAGTCTCTTTACTCGTTCCGTAATACATCATCCCACAACTAACTCATTAGTTGCAATGCTTGCAAGGCTTCGGTGATGTGTATTACCGAGAGGGCCCAGAGATACCTCTCCGACAATCGGAGTGACAAATCCTAATCTCGAAATACGCCAACCCAACAAGTACCTTCGTAGACACCTGTAGAGCACCTTTATAATCACCCAGTTATATTGTCACGTTTGGTAGCACACAAAGTGTTCCTCCGGTAAACAGGAGTTGCATAATCTCATCGTCATAGGAACATGTATAAGTCATGAAGAAAGCAATAGCAACAAACTAAATGATCAAGTGCTAAGCTAACGGAATGGGTCACGTCAATCACATCATTCTCCTAATGATGTGATCCCGTTAATCAAATGACAACTCATGTCTATGGTTAGGAAACATAACCATCTTTGATCAACGAGCTAGTCAAGTAGAGGCATACTAATGACACTCTGTTTGTCTAGGTATTCACACATGTATTATGTTTCCGGTAAATACAATTCTAGCATGAATAATAAACATTTATCATGATATAAGGAAATAAATAATAACTTTATTATTTCCTCCAGGGCATATTTCCTTCAGTCTCCCACTTCACTAGACTCAATAATCTAGTTCACATCGCCATGTGATTTAACATCAATAGTACACATTAGCATGTGATTAACACGCATAGTTCACATCGTCATGTGACCAACACCCAAAGGGTTTACTAGAGTCAATAATCTAGTTCACATCGCTATGTGATTAATACCCAAAGAGTACTAAGGTGTGATCATGTTTTGCTTGTGAGGGAAGTTTAGTCAACGGGTCTGCCACATTCAGATCCGTACGTATTTTGCAAATTTCTATGTCAACATTGCTCTGCATGGAGCTACTCTAGCTAATTTCTTCCACTTTCAATGTGTATCCAGATTGAGACTTAGAGTCATCTGGATCAGTGTCAAAACTTGCATCGACGTAACCCTTTACGATGAACCTTTTGTCACCTCCATAATCGAGAAACATATCCTTATTCCACTAAGGATAATTTTGACAAATGTCCAGTGATCTACTCCTAGATCACTATTGCACTCCCTTGCCAAACTTAGGGCAGGGTATACAATAGGTCTGGTACACAGCATGGCATACTTTATAGAACCTATGGCTGAGGCATAGGGAATGACTTTCATTCTCTCTCTATCTTCTGCCGTGGTCGGGTTTTGAGTCTTACTCAACTTCACACCTTGTAACATAGGCAAGAACTCCTTTTTGATTGTTCCATTTTGAACTACTTCAAAATCTTGTCAAGGTATGTACTCATTGAAAAACTTATCAAGCGTCTTGATCTATCTCTATAGATCTTGATGCTCAATACGTAAGCAGCTTCACCGAGGTCTTTCTTTGAAAAAACTCCTTTCAAACATTCCTTTATGCTTTGCAGAATAATTCTACATCATCTCTGATCAGCAATATGGCATACATATACTTATCAGAAATGCTGTAGTGCTCCCACTCACTTTCTTGTAAATACAGGCTTCACCGCAAGTCTGTATAAAACTATATGCTTTTATCAACTTACTAAAGCGTATATTCCAACTCCGAGATGCTTGCACCAGTCCATAGATGGATCGATGGAGCTTGCATATTTTGTTAGTACCTTTAGGATTGACAAAACCTTTTGGTTGCATCATATACAACTCTTCTTTAATAAATCCAGTAAAGAATGCAGTTTTGTTTATCCATTTGCCAGATTTCATAAAATGCGGCAATTGCTAACATGATTCGGACAGACTTAAGCATAGATACGAGTGAGAAACTCTCATCGTAGTCAACACCTTGAACTTGTCGAAAACCTTTTTCCGACAATTCTAGCTTTGTAGGGTAACACTACTATCAGTGTCCATCTTCCTCTTGAAGATCCATTTAATCTCAATGGCTCGCCGATCATTGGGAGAGTCAATCAAAGTCCATACTTTGTTCTCATACATGGATCTCATCTCAGATTTCATGGCCTCAAGCCATTTCGCAGAATCTGGGCTCATCATCACTTCCTCATAGTTCGTAGGCTCATCATGGTCAAGTAACATGACCTCCAAAACAGGATTATCGTACCACTCTGGTGCGGATCTCACTCTGGTTTACCTACGAGGTTCGGTAGCAACTTGATCTAAAGTTACATGATCATCATCATTAGCTTCCTCACGAATTGGTGTAGTAGTCACAGGAACATATTTCTGTGATGAACTACTTTCCAATAAGGGAGCAGGTACAATTACCTCATCAAGTTCTACTTTCGTCCCACTCACTTCTTTCGAGAGAAACTCCTTCTCTAGAAAGGATCCATTCTTAGCAACGAATATCTTGCCTTTGGATCTGTGATAGAAGGTGTACCCAACATTTTATTTTGGGTATCCTATGAAGACACACTTCTCCAATTTGGGTTTGAGCTTATCAGGTTGACACTTTTTCACATAAGCATCGCAGTCCCAAACTTTAAGAAATGACAGCTTAGGTTTCTCGCCAAACCACAGTTCATACGGTGTCGTCTCAACGGATTTAGATTGTGCCCTATTTAACGTGAATGTAGCTATCTCTAATGCATAACCCCAAAACGATAGTGGTAATCGGTAAGAGACATCATAGATCGCACCATATCTAATAAAGCACGGTTATGACGTTCAGACACACCATTACACTGTGGTGTTCCAGGTGGCGTGAGTAGTGAAACTATTTCACATTGTTTTAACTGAAGGCCAAACTCTTAACTCAAATATTTTACCTCTGCGATCATATCGTATTTTTCTTGTTACGATGATTCTCCACTTCACTCTGAAATTATTTGAACTTTTCAAATATTTCAGACTTGTGTTTCATCAAGTAGATATACTCATATCTGCTCAAATCATCTGTAAAGATCAGAAAATAATGATACCTGCCGTGAGCCTCAATATTCATCGGACCACATACATCAGTATGTATGATTTCCAACAAATCTGTTGCTCGCTCCATTATTCCGGAGAACGGAGTCTTAGTCATCTTGCCCATGAGGCATGGTTCGCAAGCATCAACTGATTCATAATCAAGTGATTCGAAAAGCCCATCAACATGGATTTTCTTCATGCGCTTTACACCAATATGACCTAAACAGCAGTGCCACAAATAAGTTGCGCTATCATTATTAACTTTGCATCTTTTGGCTTCAATATTATGAAAATGTGTATCACCACGATCGAGATCCAACAAACCATTTTCATTGGGTGTATGACCATAGAAGGTTTTATTCATGTAAACAGAACAACAATTATTCTCTAACTTGCATGAATAACCGTATTGCAATAAACATGATCCAATCATATTTATGCTCAACGCAAACACCAAATAACATTTATTTAGGTCCAACACTAATCCCGAAAGTATAGGGAGTATGCGATGATGATGATATCAATCTTGGAACCACTTCCAACACACATCGTCACATCACCCTTAACTAGTCTCTGTTTATTTTGCAACTCCCATTTTGAGTTACTACTCTTAGCAACTAAAACAGTATCAAAAACCGAGGGGTTGCTATAAACACTAGTACACATCAATAACATGTATATCAAATATAGCTTTGTTCACTTTGCCATCCTTCTTATCCACCAAACACTTGGGGTGGTTCCACTTCTAGTGACCAGTCCCTTTGTAGTAGAAGCACTTAGTCTCAGGCTTAGGTCCAGAGTTGGGTTTCTTCATCAGAGCAGCAACTTGTTTGCCGTTCTTCTTGAAGTTCCCCTTCTTCCCTTTGCCCTTTCCCTTGAAACTAGTGGTCTTGTCAACCATCAACACTTGATGTTTTTCTTGGTTTCTACGTTCGCCGATTTTTTCATTACGAAGAGCTTGGGAATCGTTTCCGTTATCCCTTGCATATTATAGTTCATCACGAAGTTCTACTAATTTGGTGATGGTGATTAGAGAATTATGTCAATCACTATTTTATCTGGAAGATTAACTCCCACTAGATTCAAGCGATTGTAGTACCCAGACAATCTGAGCACATGCTCACTGCTTGAGCTATTCTCCTCCATCTTTTAGTTATAGAACTTGTTGGAGACTTCATATCTCTCAGCTCGGGTATTTTCTCGAAATATTAACTTCAACTCCTGGAACATCTCATATGTTCCATGACGTTCAAAACGTCTTTGAAGTCCCGCTTCTAAGTCGTTAAGCATGGTGCACTAAACTATCAAGTAGTCATCATATTGAGCTAGCCAAACGTTCATAACATCTGCATCTGCTCCTGCAATAGGTTTGTCACCTAGCGATGCATCAAGGACATAATTCTTCTCTGTAGCAATGAGGATAAACCTCAGATCACAGATCCAATCCGCATCATTGCTACTAACAACTTTCAACTTAGTTTTCTCTAGGAACATATAAAAATTAAACAGGGAGCAACATCACGAGCTATTGATCTACAACATAGATATGCTAATACTACCAGGACTAAGTTCATGATAAATTTAAAGTTCAGTTTATCATATTACTTAAGAACTCCCACTTAGACAGACATCCCTCTAATCTTCTAAGTGATCACGTGATCCAAATCAACTAAACCATAACCGATCATTACGTGAAATGGAGTAGTTTTCAATGGTGAACATCACTATGTTGATCATATCTACTATATGATTCACGCTCGACCTTTAGGTCTCAGTGCTCCCAGGCCATATCTGCATATGCTAGGCTCGTCAAGTCTAACCTGAGTATTCTGCATGTGCAAAAACTGGCTTGCACCCATTGTAGATGGACGTAGAGCTTATCACACCCGATCATCACATGGTGTCTGGGCACGACGAACTTTGGCAACGGTACATACTCAGGGAGAACACTTTTATCTTGAAATTTAGTGAGAGATCATCTTATAATGCTACCGTCAAACAAAGCAAGATAAGATGCATAAAAGATAAACATCACATGCAATCAATATAAGTGATATGATATGGCCATCATCATCTTGTGCTTGTGATCTCCATCTCTGAAGCACCTTCATGATCACCATCGTCACCAGCGCGACACCTTGATCTCCATCGTAGCATCGTTGTCGTCCCGCCAATCTTATGCTTCCACGACTATCGCTACCGCTTAGTGATAAAGTAAAGCATTATAGGGCGATTGCATTGCATACAATAAAGCGACAACCATATGGCTCCTGCCAGTTGCCGATAACTCGATTACAAAACATGATCATACAATAAAATATAGCATCATGTTTTGACCATATCACATCACAACATGCCCCGAAAAAACAAGTTAGACGTCCTCTACTTGGTTGTTACAAGTTTTACGTGGCTGCTACGGGCTTAGCAAGAACCGTTCTTACCTACGCATCAAAACCACAACGATAGTTTGTCAAGTTGGTGTTGTTTTAACCTTCACAAGGACCGGGCGTAGCCACACTCAGTTCAACTAAAGTTGGTGAAACTGACACCCGCCAGCCACCTGTGTGCAAAGCACGACGGTGAAACCAGTCTCGCGTAAGCGTACGCGTAATGTCGGTCCGAGCCGCTTCATCCAACAATACCGCCGAACCAAAGTATGACATGCTGGTAAGCAGTATGACTTATATCTCCCACAACTCACTTGTGTTCTACTCATGCATAACACCAATGCATAAAACCTGGCTCTGATACCACTGTTGGGGAACATAGTAATTTCAAAAAAAATCGTACGCACACGCAAGATCATGGTGATGCATAGCAACGAGAGGGGAGAGTCTTGTCTACGTACCCTCATAGACCGGCAACAGAAGCGTTGACACAACGTAGAGGAAGTAGTCGTACGTCTTCCCGATCCGACCGATCCAAGTACCGAACGTACGGCACCTCCGAGTTCTGCACACATTCAACTCAGTGACGTCCCTCGAGCTCCGATCCAGCCGAGTGTTGAGGGAGAGTTTCATCAGCACGACGGTGTGATGACGGTGATGATGTTCTACCGACGCAGGGCTTCGCCTAAGCACCGCTACGATATGACCGAGGTGGAATATGGAGGAAGGGGGCACCGCACACGGCTAAGGAACGATCATGATTATCAACTTGTGTGTCATGGGGTGCCCCCTGCCCCCGTATATAAAGGAGGGAGGGGGAGGTGCGGCCGGCCCCTAGGGGTGCGCCTGGAGGAGTCCTACTCCCATCGGGAGTAGGACTCCCCCTCTTGCCTTGTTGGAGAAGGAAAGGGGAAGGGGGAAAGAGGAAAGGGGGGCGCCCCCCTTCCTTGTCCTATCCGGACTAGGGAGGGAGGGGGCACGCAGCCTGCCCTGGCCGGCAATCCTCTTCTCCCTTAGGGCCCATATAGGCCCATTAACCCCCGGGGGGGTTCCGGTAACCCCCCGGTACTCCGGTAAAATCCCGATTTCACCCGGAACGATTCCGATATCCAAATATAGGCTTCCAATATATCAATCTTTATGTCTCGACCATTTTGAGACTCCTCGTCATGTCTGTGATCACATCCGGGACTCCGAACAACCTTCGGTACTTCAAAACACAAAACCCTAATTACGATCGTCACCGAACTATAAGCGTGCGGACCCTATGGGTTCGAGAACTATGTAGACATGACTGCGACACGTCTCCGGTCAATAACCAATAGCGGAACCTGGATGCTCATATTGGTTCCTACATATTCTATGAAGATCTTTATCGGTCAAACCGCATAACAACATACGTTGTTCCTTTGTCATCGGTATGTTACTTGCCCGAGATTCGATCGCCGGTATTCCAATACCTAGTTCAATCTCGTTACCGTCAAGTCTCTTTACTCGTTCCGTAATACATCATCCTGCAACTAACTCATTAGTTGCAATGCTTGCAAGGCTTAGGTGATGTGTATTGCCGAGAGGGCACAGAGATACCTTTCCGACAATCGGAGTGACAAATCCTAATCTCGAAATACGCCAACCCAACAAGTACCTTCAGAGACACCTGTAGAGCACCTTTATAATCACCCAATTACGTTGTGACATTTGGTAGCACACAAAGTGTTCCTCCGGTAAACGGGAGTTGCATAATCTCATAGTCATAGGAACATGTATAAGTCATGAAGAAAGCAATAGCAACAAACTAAACGATCAAGCGCTAAGCTAACAGAATGGGATACGTCAATTATATCATTCTCCTAATGATGTGATCCCGTTAATCAAATGACAACTCATGTCTATGGTTAGGAAACATAACCATCTTTGATCAATGAGCTAGTCAAGTAGAGGCATACTAGTGAAACTCTGTTTGTCTATGTATTCACACATGTATTATGTTTCCGGTTAATACAATTCTAGCATGAATAATAAACATTTATCATGATATACGAAAATAAATAATAACTTTATTATTGCCTCCTGGGCATATTTCCTTCATATCCACGTACCCCTAAACAATCAGATACGGAGCCAAAAATCTAATTCCACCGCCGCAACTTTCTGTATCCACGAGATCCCATCTTGGGGCCTGTTCCGGAGCTCCGCCGGAGGGGGCATCGATCATGGAGGGATTCTACATCATCATCCAAGCCCCTCCGATGAAGTGTGAGTAGTTTACTTCAGACATACGGGTCCATAGTTAGTAGCTAGATGGCTTCTTCTCTCTTTTTGGATCTCAATACAATGTTCTCCCCCTCTCCCTTGGAGATCTATTCGATGTAATCTTCTTTTTGCGGTGTGTTTGTTGAGACCGATGAATTGTGGGTTTATGATCAAGTCTATCTATGAATAATATTTGAATCTTCTTTGAATTCTTTTATGTATGATTAGTTATCTTTGCAAGTCTCTTCGAATTATCAGTTTGGTTTGGCCTACTAGATTGGTTTTTCTTGCCATGGGAGAAGTGCTTAGCTTTGGGTTCGATCTTGCAGTGTCCTTTCCCAGTGACAGAAGGGGCAGCAAGGCACGTATTGTATTGTTTCCATCGAGGATAACAAGATGGGGTTTTTATCATATTGCATGAAACTATCCCTCTACATCATGCCATCTTGCTTAAGGTTTTACTCTGTTTTTAACTTAATACTCTAGATGCATGCTGGATAGCGGTCGATGAGTGGAGTAATAGTAGTAGATGCAGGCAGGAGTCGGTCTACTTGTCTCGGATGTCGTGCCTATATACATGATCATACCTAGATATTCCCATAACTATGCTCAATTCTATGAATTGCTCAACAGTAATTTGTTCACCCACCGTAGAATACTTATGCTCTTGAGAGAAGCCACTAGTGAAACCTATGGCCCCCGGGTCTCTTTCTCATCATATCAATATCCATCACTTTATTATTGCTTTGCTTTTACTTTTTACTTTGCATCTCTATACCAAAGATACCAAAAATATTATTTATCATCTCTATCAGATCTCACTTTCGTAAGTGACCGTGAAGGGATTGACAACCCCTAAGCGCGTTGGTTGCGTTGAGCTATTGTTTTTGTGCAGGTACGAGGGACTCATGCGTAGCCTCCTACTAGATTGACACCTTGGTTCTCAAAAACTGAGGGAAATACTTACGCTACTTTGCTGCATCATCCTCTCCTCTTCGGGGAAATCCAAAGGAGTGCTCAAGAGGTAGCAAAAAGAATTTCTGGCACCGTTGCCGGGGAGTCTGCGCAAAAGTCAACATACCAAGTACCCATCACAATCCCTATCTCCCGCATTACATTATTTGCCATTTGCCTCTCGTTTTCCTCTCCCACACTTCACCCTTACCGTTTTATTCGCCCCCTCTCTCTATCCTCCCTCTCTATTTGCCTCCTTTGCCCGTTTGCTTTTTGTTTGCTCTCTTGTCATGGCTAGTCGCATATCTTCTCCGTTGTCTCCCGAGAATGAAGTTCTAAATTTTAAACAAAGAGAGGAAGAAAATCTAAAAGATGCTTGGTATAGAATTTGCAATGCTCAAAATAGATCTACTAGGAAGCAATCTACTTCAATTCTTCTCCGTAATTTTTATGTAGGTTCTAGTCCTTGGTATAGATATATCCTTGATACCATTACCGGAGGGAATTTCTTGGGTAGCCATACTTTGATTCTTATAATGCTATGTTAGATTTATTTGTCTCACCACCTCTTTTGGTTAATGGAATTATGTTAACTTTGGATCATGTTATGCAAAGACTTGAAATTATTGAAAATAAAGTTGCTACCATTGAATTAATTGAAAATATAGATAAAAAGATCTACAATCAAATTATCCAATATGGATCCAGGGTAGGAATGACTTTGAAAAATATTAAGGAAAATGAACCCATAGTTAATGAGAAAATAAATCTAGATTCCACTAGAATCGATAAACTTGAGGGTGTCATTACGAACTTGGGAACCGCTTTTTCTTCCATAAAGAATACTCCAAGTCCTCCTACTAAAATTGCCAAGCTTATGTATGTTCCTAAAAATAAGGGTGAATCATCTAGTAAGGAAACTATGGTTCTTAAATCTATAAGTATTCATCCCATTCTTTTTGCTATCAATAAGGAACCAATTGCTACAAATGAATTTTTCGATCTTATGCCTAAGAGTTTGATAATCACTAGAAATAAATAAATTCCTAAGGGATAAAGATGCATCATTGAAGAATTGCCTACTAAAGATGGTAATACCTAGATCTATTCTTGCTTATTATGCCTAGCTAGGGGCGTTAAACGATAGCGCTTGTTGGGAGGCAACCCAATTTTATTTTTATTCCTTGCTTTTTGCTCCTGTTTAGCAATAAATAAATTATTTAGCCTCTGTTTTGGTTGTGTTTTTTGTGTTTAATTAGTGTTTCTGCCAAGTAGAACCGTTGGGAAGACTTGGGAAAAGTCTTGTTGAACTTGCTGTAAAAAACAGAAACTTTAGCGCCCACGATAACTGCTGTCATTTTTATTTAGAGAGTGATATTTAGTTAATTATTTTTTCAGATGATTAATATATAAATTACTCACGTCCAGAAATTTATTTTAGAATTTTTGGGGTTCCATATCTTGTGCTAGCTACAGATTACTACAGACTGTTCTGTTTTTGACAGATTCTGTTTTTCGTGTGTTGTTTGCTTATTTTGATGAATCTATGGCTAGTAAAATAGTTTATAATCCATAGAGAAGTTGTAATACAGTAGGTATAACACCCATATAAATAAAGAATGAGTTCATTACAGTACCTTGAAGTGGTCTTTTGTTTTCTTTCGCTAACGGAGCTCACGAGATTTTCTACTTTAAGTTTTGTGTTGTGAAGTTTTCAAGTTTTGGGTAATGATTTGATGGATTATGGAACAAGGAGTGGCAAGAGCCTAAGCTTGGGGATGCCCATGGCACCCCCAAGATAATATAAGGACACCTAAAAGCCAAAGCTTGGGGATGCCCCGGAAGGCATCCCCTCTTTCATCTACTTCTATCGGTAACTTTACTTGGAGCTATATTTTTATTCACCACATGATATGTGTTTTGCTTGGAGCGTCTTTTATGATTTGAGTCTTTGCTTGTTAGTCTACCACAATCATCCTTTCTGTACACACCTTTTGAGAGAGCCGTACATAATTTGGAATTTGATAGAATACTCTATGTGCTTCACTTATATCTTTTGAGTTATATAATTTTGCTCTAGTGCTTCACTTATATCTTTTAGAGCACGGAGGTGGATTTGTTTTATAGAAACTATTGATCTCTCATGCTTCACTTAGATTATTTTGAGAGTCTTAATAGCATGGTAATTTGCTTAATAATAATATGCTTGGTATTCAAGATTTGTAAAACTTTCTTTTGAGTGCGTTGAATACTAAGAAAAAAATTGATGCTTGATAATCTTTTTGAGATATGAGGATGGTGATATTAGAGTCATGCTAGTTGAGTAGTTGTGAATTTGAGAAATGCTTGTGTTAAAGTTTGTGATTCCCGTAGCATGCACGTATGGTGAACCGTTATGTGATGAAGTCGGATCATGATTTATTTATTGATTATCTTCCTTATGAGTGGCGGTCGGGGACGAGCGATGGTCTTTTCCTACCAATCTATCCCCCTAGGATCATGCGCGTAATACTTTGCTTTGATAACTTCTAGATTTTTGCAATAAGTATATGAGTTCTTTATGACTAATGTTGAGTCCATGGATTATACGCACTTTCCTTCCTTCCACCATTGCTAGCCTCTCTAATACCGCACACTTTTCGCCGGTATCATACACCCACCAAATACCTTCCTCAAAACAGCCACCATACCTAACAATCATGGCAGTTCCATAGCCATTCCGAGATATATTGACATGCAACTTTCCACCATTTCGTTCATTATGACACACTCCATCATTGTCATATTGCTAGCATTATCATGTAGTTAAGATCGTATTTTTGGCAAAGCCACCATTCATAATTCTTTCATACATGTCACTCTTGATTCATTGCATATCCCGGTACACCGCCGGAGGCACTCATATAGAGTCATATTTTGTTCTAAGTATTGAGTTGTAATTGTTGAGTTGTAAGAAAAATAAAAAGTATGATGATCATCATTTTTAGAGCATTGTCCCAAGTGAGGAAAGGATGATGGAGACGATGATTCCCCCACAATTCGGGATGAGACTCCGGACGAAAAATAAAAAAAGAAAGAAAAAGAGGCCATAAAAAAAGAGAAGGCCAAAAAAAGAGAGAAATGGAGAGAAGGGACAATGTTACTATCCTTTTACCATACTTGTGCTTCAAAGTAGCACCATGATCTTCATGATAGAGAGTCTCTCATTCTGTCACTTTCATATACTAGTGGGAATTTTTTCATTATAGAACTTGGCTTGTATATTCCAATGACGGGCTTCCTCAAAATGCCCTAGGTCTTCGTGAGCAAGCGAGTTGGATGCACACCCACTTAGTTTCTTTTGTTGAGCTTTCATATACTTATAGCTCTAGTGCATCCGTTGCATGGCAATCCCTACTCACTCACATTGATATCTATTGATGGGTATCTCCATAGCTCGTTGATACGCCTAGTTGATGTGAGACTATCTTCCCCACTTTTTGTCTTCTCCACAACCACCATTCTATTCCACATATAGTGCTATATCCATGGCTCATGCTCATGTATTGTGTGAAGATCGAAAAAGTTTTGAAAATTTCAAAAGTATGAAACAATTGCTTGGCTTGTCATCGGGGTTGTGCATGATTTCAATACTTTGTGTAGTGAAGATAGAGCATAGCCAGACTATATGATTTTGTAGGGATAGCTTTCTTTGGCCATGTTATTTTGAGAAGACATAATTGCTTTGTTAGTATGCTTGAAGTATTATTATTTTTATGTCAATATGAACTTTTGTCTTGAATCTTTTGAATCTGAATATTCATACCACAATTAAGAAGATTTACATTGAAATTATG
Organism: Triticum urartu; assembly: GCF_003073215.2. Taxonomy (NCBI): domain Eukaryota; kingdom Viridiplantae; phylum Streptophyta; class Magnoliopsida; order Poales; family Poaceae; genus Triticum; species Triticum urartu. The sequence continues at coordinate 105,786,466 of NC_053022.1, forward strand.
CCAAGTAGCACTCCGCATCAAAAATTCTATTTTTATCATTTACCTACTCAAGGACGAGCAGGAACTAAGCTTGGGGATGCTTGATACGTCTCCAACGTATCTATAATTTTCGATTGCTCCATGCTATATTATCTACTGTTTTGGACATTATTGGGCTTTATTATCCACTTTTATATTATTTTTGGGACTAACCTATTAATCGGAAGCCCAGCCCAGAATTGCTGTTTGTTTACCTCTTTTAGGGTTTCGAAGAAAAGGAATATCAAATGGAGTCCAAACGGAATGAAACCTTCGTGAACGTGATTTTCTCACCGAATACAACTCAGGAGACTTGGACCCTATGTCAAGCCAATTAACAGGAGTGTGACGCCCGGGTATTTGAGCTACAGTAAACCTCTGTTAATGATGCCACGTCACGATGGTTACTATTGCTAATCTCGTGTTAGTTCGAAACCAATTCAAATTCAAATTCAAAATCGAGTCAAACGGTAAATTCTTCAAACGTTAAAACTAAAATGTTCAAAATGGGACAAATAAATCCTAAGTCCAAATGGTGGAGGAACCACATTTTAGTAAAAAGATTTAAAGCACTAAAATGATTTAAACAGTAGCTAAACAACTATTTAAACGACTTCGGTATTTTATAAAATACTAGACTATTTTTATCAGGGTAAAACTTTTTATAGTAGTGGATTGTTCTAAAACATTATTTTAGGGGCTATAGATATATTTGTCTAAAATTAAAATTAATGTGTAACTAAAATAAATCAAAAAAAGAAAAATATGAAAAGGTAAAAAAGGGAAAGGAATAAAACAACCCCCCCCAATGGGCCACTCGGCCCAGCTGCTAGCTAGGCCAAACCCCAGGCCGGCCCTCCCCCTACCTACTAACCCACTCCCCCCCGAAACCCTAGCGGCCCCTCCCCACTTCCCCCATGATTCACCCCCCACGACCTCTCCCACTCCCCATTCAGGATCGGGTCGGGGAACCCGACGCCCTGGTCGCCCGATGCCCCAGCACGTCCCCGCCGCCCCACCGCCTTCCTCCTCGCCTCACCCTCTCCCGATCTGCCAGCTCCGACGCCGCGCCCGACCCACCGTACGCTGCCGCCTCGTCCTCGATTCACCGCCGCCTGGAGCTCCACGGACACCGCCCGGAGCCCGTGGAGCCGCCCGAGGACCTCGCTGGACCTCCTCGCCGGTCGGCCTCCTCCACGACGCGTCGCCTCCGTCATCCTCCTCGACCCCCGCTGCCTAACCCCTACTGCCCCAGTGAGCTCCCCCCTCTCC
>NC_053022.1:105788755-105823091 GCF_003073215.2 Triticum urartu
AGAAAATATTAAAATCAAATTGACCCTCTTCTCAAATTTGAAAAAAAAATTCAAATATGAAAATAGTGAAACCTCCAATTCTCTCCTTTGGTCCTTGAGTTGCTTAAGATTTCTAGGATCACAACCAAAATGCAAATAAAATATGATATGCATATGATGACCTATGTATAACATCCAAATTGAAAATTGTGATGTTACAAACCTACCCCCCTTAAAATGAATCTCACCCTCGAGATTCGGGTTGGCTTTAAAATAGGTGTGGGTGGTCTTTTTGTAGGTCTTATTCTCTTTCCCAGGTGGCTTCATCCTTGGTATGGTGGCTCCACTAAACTTTACAAAACTTGATAACCTTGTTGCGTGTAACTCGGCTGGCAAACTTGAGAATCTTGACGGGTTTCTCCTTGTAGGTTAGGTCACTGCCCAACTGAATTGCATCCAGGGGCGCTGTATCTCTCAGAGGAATATCGGCCATCTAAGCATGGCACTTCTTCAACTGGGAAACATGAAACATGTCGTGAACTCCTGACAATCCTTCAGGTAACTACAACTTGTAGGCAACTTCTCCCATACGTTCCAGAACTCGGTATGGTCCTACAAATCTCAGGGCTAACTTTCCTTTAACTCCAAATCGTTTAACTCCTCGGAGTGGTGACACACGAAGATATGCTCGATCTCCAATTTCATAGACTACCTCCTTGCGTTTAGTATCGGCATAACTCTTCTGCCTGGACTGAGCTACCTTCAATCTATCTCGAATCAACTTTACCTTCTCTTCAGACTCTTTGATCAAATCTGGTCCAAACAACTGACGGTCTCCAACTTCATCCCACGTCAACGGTGTCCTGCACCTTCTTCCATACAAAGCTTCAAAAGGGGCCATCTTCAAACTAGCCTGATAACTGTTGTTGTATTAGAACTCTGCATAGGGAAAATCACTACAAAAAAAATACACTTCCATGATGATACGTGTTTGTCACAGTAGGTCGCTTTTTTTTGTCATGCATGTACATCCATGACAAATTTATGACAGAATCAAGATAGTCATACCTGTGCTGTCGTGGAAGTGTTCCATGACATTACCAAAATTATCATCATGGAAGTGTCCACTTTCATGACGATATATCGCGCGTCACAGAAGTGCTTTCGTCAAGGGTGACCGACACGTGGCATCCACCGTAACGGTACGCCGTTAAGCTATCGGGTCGGATCTTGGATCCGATAACCCGTTAACAACCCCGACCAATGGGGATTTTCCATATGTAGAATCATCATTGGCTAGAGGAAACACGTGTCGTCTCATCGTCGGGACAGATGTCATCCACTCACTGGACAGAAGGCGCCTATGATACGTCAACACGTGGCACGACCCAACAAGTTTAAATGGGCCTGCCCAACTAGAGGCCCACAAGATTTTGCGGACCATTATGGTCCGGCCTAGCTAAAGGCCCACGAGATTTTGCGTACCATAATGGGCTGGCCCAGCTAAAGGCCCACAAGATTTTGCGAGCCATAATGGGCCGGCCCAGGTAAAGGCCCACAAATTTTTTTTGTGCCATAATGGGCCGGCCCAGGTAAAGGCCCACAAGATTCTTGCGGGTTATAATGGGCCGGCCCAGCTAAAGGCCCACGAGATTTCGCCGACATTAATGGGCCGGCCCAGCTGTAGGCTCACAAGATTTTGAGGACCCTAGTAGGCCGGCCCATTAATTGGCTGCCATGTTTTGGCCAAATGCCGGCCCATATTTGATCCGGTCCATTAATGACCTGCCACGCTCCGGGCCTAATAGTGGCCCATATGAGATCCGACCCGTTAAAAGCCTACCATGTTCTGGGCCAAATTATGGCCCAGATCAGGTCCGACCCTTTAAGAGGCTTTGGGCTCAATTATGGCCCATATCAGATTCGGCCCGTCAACTGGACACTATGCTTTTGGGCCCACTTGCTAAAGGCCCACTTAGTTTTGTCCTGATATTAGTTTTGGCCTGTTAAGGGCCCGTTAACATTTCGGCCCTATATTAATTTCGGCCTATTAAAAGCCTGTCATATAGTTGGGCCTAACTACGGCCTGGTTTGCATCTGGCCTGCTCGCAGCCAATATCTGATTGGGCCAAACAAGGACCCAGACATTTTTGGCCTGTTAAAAGCCCGTGATTTGATTCGCACAATCATGGGCTGGGGTTCATTTTGGGCTGCTGCGTAACTAGTAGGAATTAAGAACAAACCTACTCTATACAATAAATAAATTACGGCATAGTAACTAAGAATAAACCTACACTACACAATAAAGGATTTAAGGTATATTACATCCACTGGGCATCAAAGGTCGCCACCAGTGATCATAAAGCGCAACAAAGAAGCAGATTACAAAAACTGGGCACCATTGTAGTGTAACAAAATAATACTGAACCGAGACCACTTCCAAGACAGTTCAAGAAAGGTTAGCCTTGCGGGGGAACTGTTGCGCAAGATGCTGAGCAAGGCTGTGAGACCGGCCTAGTATGTCGGTCATAGCTTCCAGGTGTAGTTGTTTAGCGATGAGGTTCTTATTGGTGTTCTCTGCAATCTTTCTTAGAGATAGGACTTGAAGTCGAAGTTGAGTTGCAGAATGCCTTTCTGCTAGAACTTGGGACTGAAGAAGTCTAACTAATCCAGACAACGAATTCTGTGAGCTTGTCTAACTGTTAGTCTCAAGTAACTTGAACACTGCATCAAGACAAGACTTGGGGTTGTCTCGCTATCTTCAAGATGTTTTGCCTTCTTTGCTGCAATATATGTTGGGTTTGTCTCACAGCCTTCAGCATACTTGTGCATGCCATCAGGCATATCACCCTGAAACAAAGCAGAGAGATGATAGGTTTTGCACGTGTATAAACAAAGATGATAACTGTTCTGTCAATTCTATCCAATTTCAAATTAGAAAATAAAGAGTATGTTCAAAATATCAATAGCATAATTTGGCATTGTTCATAATGCGGGGAGCTTCACCATACTACTGGATTACCATGTCAACATAACAAGCATAGATGAAGGGCAAAGAAAATCATTGTATCTGTTTTGGATAATGTGCATGGCATGTTGTTCATATCATCAGCCACATCAGTAAGATAAAACATGAGATGACAAGGTGCAAACATGGGCTGCTTCACCACACACTGGATTATAGATCCACAAAAACAAGCATACATATAGGGAGTATTGAGTAATGTGCATGGTATGAATAAGGAATTTGGTTTTACAAGTAAAACTTAGAACTTACGGTTCTTACGAGCATGCATTTTGGTAGAAACAGCAAACTAAACAGCAGTAAACGATAGGGAGTATGAGCAAATTAAACAGCAGTTGAGGATAAAGGCTTTAGAAGGACCGACTTACATTAACAGTTAACACCGGCTTTATAATGCCCTTCTCCATGGCAAGGGTAGGATAACTCAAGAATTTCAGCATAGAATCTTCTTCATAAGCATTGCCTGTACTCTACATTTTGTAGAGAGTAATTATAGATATGATAATACCGGAAGGGATAGAGGACAATGAAGATAAGATGCAGATTGATGCTACATAATCAACTACCAATCCCTGGAAGTACAAGCGTTACAGGACAAAATGTACTGACAAGAGCAATGGGCTACACTTCTGCACTGGCATTGTCTGTGTATTCTACTTGTTGGTAAGATTAAATATAGATCTGATCTTTTTAGTAAATGGTGGGCGAGGGAGATAAGATGCAGAATGCTATAAAATGAACATATCCCTCTTCCCATAATACAAGAGTGTTTTGAACACTGGTGTACTGTACAAAACGTTCTTATATTATGGGACGGAAGGAGTAGCTGTTAATGTAAGTACAGTGATAGACCACGTTCAGTCCTTACAAGAGGACTGCAGAGCTAAACCTCTTCAAAAGCATTGGGTTGATTCTAAATTTATGTAAGAGTCCATACGGATCTTATAATGTCCACCAAATGGACGATTACGAGGCTAACATGTGCAGTGATGCTACATAATCAAACAGCTATGAAAGTAAGTATGGTCATACAGGGTAAGAGGTACTCACAAGAGCAATGCGGTGTGCAGTATAGTTGCGAGATTCTGTGGTCCCTTGAGAATGAATATTCTTCTGCTAATAGTTTTCATACAAGTGAGACATTAAGGCAAATGCAGAAATGTAGTTCAAATTGTGATGTGATATCATAGACAGTACCTTACGCTGTAGCCGAGACCAATGTGTAACAAGATTATTCCAGTCACCATCGGATAAATGTAGCACCGGAGACTTTACAGAAATTTCATTCAGAGGCTTGCCATCGAAGTGCGCTTGCCTCAGGTAGGAACGATACTTCATCAATGAGTGCTTGAAAAGCGCAACCAACCCTATCTCGTCATCACAATCCAGTTTGCGCCTCACCTATTTAAAGGAATGAAATCTTGTGTCTTCTGTCAGTAGAAACATATGCAGTAATGACCATGAATAACATTAGTACATTACTTACGCGTAAGTTGCAGAGGAAGACTGGAAATTGTTATGTGTCTGCGGTATAATCTTTCCATGAAGGAAAGATGCGCACAAATTTCCTGACAACAACATAAGCTTCGTCTTCTAAACTGGGAAGAAATGGAACATGGGTCCTATTTGCTACAATTGGGGCTCTCTCTGGTTCGAAAAGGGATTTGGCAACTGGATTTGGTGTACTCTTTGCTGGAATGGGGGTTTTGCGTTGTACAGCTGGTGCTATGTCAACTGGCATAATCATACTGTTTGCTGCAATTGGGGTCTGCTGAGTTGGGGCATCAGAAATGACCAGTGTAGTAGGGCTAGAGTATGCTAGAGTTGGGATATTTTGTGGGTCAGGTGATATTGCAACTACACCTAATGGGCTATTTGATTTATCATGTGCCACTACCTTTTCCAAATACTTTGCTTGTGCTCCTCCACGATCAGCAATCGCCCTCTTCCTTTTGAACGTCTGATACACAAGAACAACATTTGAATGGATAAATATGGTATGATGATAGATGGAATATGTACTGAAAATGGATAGGCAGGGCGTATTCACATACACAATGTGTAAACTAGGCTAATGGCAGTTCAACAAAGTAGAAGCAATGCAAAGCATCAGTTGCAAGATATGTGCGAGCAATGTAACCTTGGAAAGTTAGAGCAAGTACCTTGATGGGTGAATAAGATAGGGCATCTTCTGCTGACTCCTCCACTAGGGAGCTACATTGACTTAGGTCTCCCTCTAGCTCAGAATCACTGTTAGGATCATATTTTGAGCATGAATCTGTAGGTGGAGAGTGTTTGCATTGCATTGCATCCAGACTTGATTTCAGTCCCTTAATGCCAAGTTTGATAGCCATGGCATTGTTCTGCTTTATTCTTTTCATGCGCACAAGCTCATAATCATTATGACGCTGTTCAGAATCTGAGATTCATGAAAACATAAAAAGTAGTCAGATTATCTATGGAATGCATTGCGGTTTCAACTCGGAGAGTGTGTCCCTATAAACCCCTGCATATGCAAAGTTCACCTCCCCAACCGTGTTGACCAGACCACACACAGAGATACACACCTGAGTGGCGAACATGCATTTTCAAAACTAATTTAGGAACATTTAGCTGACCAATTAAAAAACTCTATTTTAATAATATCAGATTCATATTTGAACAACTAAGCTTGTTTAGCTTGCTGGGTGGAGCAGTGTTATTATGACACGAAGCATGTATTCTGATCGTATAGTGATCATAAAAGGGGGAAACTCTAAGCATATATTTTTTTTAGCAAAAGAGGGTTTCCCCTCTGATTTCTATTAAAGAAACCACCACGGAACCAACATGATCAATTAAACCCTAAGCATGACCAATTAAACCATATTATGGCTGTGCCATGGCAAATTTGAAGCTGCAAACCAAAGAAATGATATTTAGCATCCATTGTTTGCTTTGAACTAAGAACTAAATTCTAAGAGCTGAAAAGAAAGTAGAGTAACCAAGTTAAGATCTATTTTCTGGTTGAGATCAAAAAGTTGAGGAGATATGAAGTACCACCTCTCTTGCGGTGCCGTGTAGGCATCGGGGGTGTGATGGCTGTCGGTGGCGTTGAAGCAGATCTGCGATGGTAGATGGGTGCATCGGGGGGTAAGTCCCGTTGCGGTGGAAGAGAAGGTCGTGTGAGCGGCCTCGGCAAAGAGGATGACGGCGCTGATGAAGCGAGAGGACGCGATGCAAGGCTATGGGTCCGTCGCCATGGATGAGAAACGTCCATCTCTAGCAGTGGACGACGCGGTCTTGGTAGGCGCTCTGGCATGGTGGAGGACGGTGGCGATGGATGTGGTGGCGGACGGCGGCGATAGATGGGGTGGCGGACGGAGGCTGGTGTGGGAATGGGGTGTTCTAGTGCGGACGGTGTATGAATGGGAAAATGGAGGGAGAGGTACGGGGAACCATGTTTTTGGGACGCGCCTGTCTGAAATATGGGAAAGTTACGAACTTATCCCCCGTTTCAAATTTGGACGTCTCATCGGTTGGGGATAGGACGGTAATCTCGCATCTCCCAAATATTTGCCGGTAACTATTTTGGGCGAGGAGAGGGTGTTTTGCCACCCACGGTTGGCGCCCATGGTGTATGAACGGGGCTGACAGGTAGGGCGGTTGTGTCACGTCTGATGGAAGTTACACATCTGCCCCTATTTAAAATATTAGCCTACATCTATTTCGGACGAGGAGAGGGTGTTTTGCCGCCCACCGTGTATGAATGGGGAATGGAGGGAGAAATAGAGGTCTTTCGGATGAGCTTGAATCAAATGAGTTTTGCCGCCCATGTTTGATGCCCACCGTGTCGGAATGGGCTCAGAGGCGGTCCTGTCACGTTTAGTTGAAGTTACTAACCTACCCCTATTTAGAGCAGTGGAAATCGGGCCGATGGATTGTCCGTGTAATGGGTAGATAGTAATTTCCATCTCCCAAACACTTGGCTTCGGGCAGCCGATGTGGGAGTGGACATTTTGCTGTTTCTTTCGAATTTTGGGACAATAAGCATCCACGTTTACCCTGGCAACTAAATTCGAATCCATTTTGTATTCCTATATGAATCTTTATAAATCATTCTATGTGTTTTTATATATCTTCAAAAGGACGACAAAGATGTATTCCACTGTCATATGAATATGGTTTACAAATGCCAATACTCAAATTCAGAAACTAGAATCCAGTTTAAGGTGAATTCGAATATTTGGAACACTTCATGTCCAACTCAAATGTCACACGCAGCACAATTTGTACTCCCATTTAGATATGTACACAAGCGATGTATCAAGATTCAAATACCGAGTCAATCAACCAAGAATGTACGGAACTAACACACATATAAACACTTATAGAGTATATGGATCAATAATATCAACTAACATACATAAGCCAGGCCGATGTATTTTTTTGGCTACAACATCATCCTTTTTTAGCCAGCATCTTGGCCCTTTCCCATGCGTGCCACTTATGGTCCATCTATAATACTATTGCTGAATGCACATTCAGCCTGATTGGCATATTTGTAGGTCTGGCACAGCAATCCAAATGAAATGACTCCGAGTCTTATCAATTAATACAAACTTGTGCTCAAATAAAATTACAAACAAAAAAACAAAAAAAATTATTACATGATCTCTAAAACAAATGGTTTGATTGATTACATGAACAGACAACACAAAGGTTATTCAACTATGGAAAGAACATTTCACCTATGATTTACCAAGTAGGAATTTAATTTCCTTTTTTCCTTCAGGACCTTAACAATCTGGTCAGTCTTAGCTTGCTTCGTTTTGTAATCCACCAAATATTTAATGGTTGTCTTGAGTACTGCTTGTGATTGTGCTGTTTGCTTCCTCAACATGTCAACTTCATCTCTAAGTGTAGAAGCAGAATCTCTTTCTACCACTAGTTTAGCCTCTAGAGCATCAGCAGTTGGCAATTCATAATGCACGATTGGGTCGGTGCCACTGCTGTGGGATGATGCAACGTCCATGGGGACCTCGCTCTTTGATCTTGGGCTAACCTGTTTTGCCATTAAAGTTCCGATTGGATTCAGAAAAGTTGAAGTTAGCAAAACATCTCAACTGGGAGTTATAACAGCAAACCAGTTAAACAAACAACGAATTAAAGAGTTTCAATTGGATGCTGAAAAGTAGTTATTAACATCATTGTAACCCGCTATTGCAGTAGCAAAGTAGTTAAACAAACCAGTAGATATTTAAGTTAAGGCAAACAGGTAATTCTTAACAGTAAGTATCAAACACATAGATAGGCGCAGTCTACAATATGATTAACAGGCTGTGCCATTATGTAATCATTAGCAAACTAAATTAAACCAAGCAACATAATTGAACAATTTTGCAATAAGTGGCTAACTAAAATTCTGAGAAACAGGTAACTGAACTTACACTAGTTCTTTGTACAGGCACACTGCAACTTCTTTTTCGCTTATAAGGTTCTATGAAGGAGTCCATGGCATCAATTTCTTGGATACGCAGTCCCAATACTTCTTTCTTCCCACACTGCATGGGTAAGTCGAATGGTTAATCTGGTAAGATGGTGCGTCCTTGATATGTTATATGAGGACATGTAGTCAGCCTAGTTGTAGCCAAACACATCACACTGCCTTTTATTGTATATTTCATGCGATTACTTTTGGCATATCGAGATCTAAGAAATCTACAATAGGATGAAAAGACTGGCATCCTTCACATTATTGGCGAACTCAGTTCATAGAAACAAGCAATTCAACCATTCTGTGGGTAAATCAAAAGCGCCACTGGAATATTTTTCACTATCCAATCATACACGCAAAAAGGGGCGACACCACCATAGGGGCTGGTATGGGCGGCCGCCTCAGGTGGCTGGAAAGTGTGCACCTAGTTTGAGTCGTCCAGGTTGGCCCACGCTAGTTTTGTTCGTCCCAACGCACGAGCAGGCAATGTAAAAAATGAAGAAAAATGTTTCAATTTGGATGGGCCAATAACATAAGTGCAAGGCAAGCCCTATAGCAGGCTCGCGGCCCAAACGAGCGCCTCCCATATCGATCGACATCAGGAAAAATCCTAATTCATTCGCTCCAGCCTCTAGTCTGGTTCTCTCCTAACCTAGCTGCCGCTGGACAGACCGACACAGCACTTCCTCGCACCCTTGTTGGAGGGCGGTCACCGGGCTTCAAGCGAATGGAAGGACAAGAAGATGAAGATCCAACCCTGGGTGTAGCCTGCATGGGAGGCAGCGGCGGCAGCACAGGCATGGCATCGAGCTTGCGCAAACGGACAGTCGCAGCTTGTAAGAGTATCATGCGCAACGAGCAGGTACATCACATCCCTGATTATATCTAATTCAACTCTTCAATTTTTGGCCAATAGTTAAACCTGACGGTGTTGTAAAACTGCTTGTATGTAGGGAATCTATGAGAAAATGAAACCAATTTCTACTTATTTTGTAACTCCCCCAATCAATACTGAACTGACTGAATATGATGTATCTAATCAAGTTTCAAGTGCAAACATACAAGCTCATGTTGTTCTTGAGCCTGAAGTGTCTAATGAACAGACTGCTAATGAAGGATTTGATGCAAACGTTTTACATGCTCCTGGTGATGAACATATAGTGTCTAATGAGGGATCTAATGCAAGCATTTTGCAAGCTCATTGAAGGATTTAGTGTCTAATGATGATCTACTATGTTGAGAGAGACAGAGATTTGCAGGCATTGATGACAAGCAAATTATAGTGCATTTTCATAGCTTGAGGAAACGTCGAGGCCATCTACCAGAAAGTCCTCGTATCATGACAACATAGCATAAATACTTTTCTAATCTGTTTTTTGAAACTATTGGCATACTTGTGCAGGATAGATATATTGATATGCAGTTTGCGCACTGGTTATACGTGCAATTACACTTCGATATTTTCAGCCAGAGAACGAATAATTCAAGCAGGTACAGACCATGTTTGTAGTCCTTGTACACCATGTTGCATTTTGTGTTTTTTGGTGCTTGCATCATTTAGTGTTTATAATCTGAACTACTTTGGATCATTAGCTGGTTTTCAATGTGCATGTAGCTTCACATTTCTCAAGTTATGTTGATTTTCGGAGTGCAAGTGCCTTCGTATTTTTAAGTTAAATGTTCGCCCTGGTAACTTGAATTCGTGGATCAGCCACTGCACACAAATCATACACGAATGTCAGTATGAATTAAATGAAATGCAGGGACTTATGCTAGCTCGTTGTACAGGCTCACTGCAGCTCTGCTTGCGCTTGGGATGTTCCATGTAAAAGTCCATGTTACCACTTGCTTGGATGTGCAGGCCTTGTGCTCCTTGCATCCCCCTCTGCATTTTTGACATGGTGAATGGTTGATCAAATAAGAGGAATCGACCTTGATGTTGTACCGGAGGACAGATACTTACAAGGTTATACGGGTGTGCAGGATGTGTACCAGATCCCGTAGCGCCATCATGCTTCGCTAAAATATGGATTTGCTTGTTTCAGATGATATCTCCAGAAGAAATAAGAGTTAAGGTCAGAGTTGCATAGGCATGTAATCTAAGAGAGCAGTGAAAGGATATCCAAACATCGTCGGAACAGTGCACAAGGGAGTGATGTGTGGATACCTAGTTCGGGCCGGCGTTTGGGCATGCTCGCCTAGCTAGAGTGCGGGTCACTTCAGAGCCATTTAGGGTGATGCGCTAGCATTGGCTGGCCGCGCACGGATGCAGATCTTGAGTGGCAGCGGAGCGCTACAATGCGGTGGAAGAGACCATTGGTGAAGCCCCAACGGCCTAGGGGGCGGAGGTGCGACGATGTGCTCGGTGAAGTAGCCCCGGCGAGCTGGGAGACGACGTCGGTGAAGCGCACCTGATGCAGTGGAACTCGATGTCTGTGAGGCACGTCGGTTGCGGCGGCCGACGTTGTCGGTGGACCACCCGGTGCAGTGGACAAGGGCGTAGATGAGGTAGCTCCAGTGCGGTGGTGAAGCGCGACCGTCGTCTTCATCGTCGTCGTCCGGCACAGAGGTGGGGAACGGTAGGGAAAGAGACGAGACGAGGGGTGATTCGAGGGTTGGTGGCGAATTAGGGATTTGAGCAATCTGGGCACGGAAGGGGACGGTGGAGAAGAGAGATTTTGCAGGGCTGGAATTGGGGCCGCCAGATATTTCAATCTGAAACATGGAAGCGCGAACTTATATTGTCGTCGTCCTTTTTGGGGGGGGGGGGGGGTGGGTGGCTGGGTGCTACACGTCCGTCCGACACACGCGACCACCCCGACAGGACTATGCTTCGGTGCCTTAAGGCACCTGCCTTTGTGTCCATGACATATGGGCCCAACAGGTGGCTGGCCCACACGTCAGTGACCCAAAGGCAGTTTCCTTTAAGGCACTGAAGCAGCGTCCACCCGACACGACCCTGGTTTGCCTGGTGCGCCTACAGTTGAGAATGCAAACGAATCTTCTTTCATTTGCAAACGAATCTGTATGTATTACCATGCCCGTGTTTTCCTTGCAATAATTAGTCATTCGAAACGAGATACTGCATCCGTTCACTTTTGTAAGTCGTTTCAGACAACTTAAAATGAACTGTTTTGGACATTGTCTGAAATGTCTTCAAGGTCTTATAAAAGTGAACAGAGGGAGTACTATAAATTAATTAATGAGGAGTTATTTGAAAGAAATCGAAACGGTACCCATGCTAACGTGGATTAGAGTGTGTGTGTCACATAATTAGTTATTTGAATTAGAGTGTGTGTCACGTAGTTAGTTATTTGAATTAGAGTGTGTGTCACGTAGCGATCTCCAATTCTAACGTGGATTTCGCATTTCAATGTATCCACACTACTTTTTAATACAAATTCATATGTATATGATGAACACCATGGTAGTGAGAAAACTTTTGGATGGATTCAAACATATGACCTACAAAATAGCACAACAAACTGAGTCACTGTTAACTTTTCGAAACTTAGTATGGCACGAATTCGAAATAATTACCCGTATGCCTGGTCCTCGGTTCAAATCTTACAATGTACACTGAATTGAAACATCGATATTAAGTCTCGTACTATGTACATTCAAATGTTGTTTTTAGCCCCCCCCGCCACAAACGCTACATACTTCATGTATCGGTCAATCTTCCTCTCCTAACCACCTTAGGAAGCTATCGGTTTCCAACACACGTTCATTCTTTCTCTCCATGTTTCGATCTCTAAGTCTCTCAACTACACAACCCCTTTTTCCGCTCTGTTACCAAATGTATTTACCTCACACACCCGCCATTGCACCCCATGCCGAGCTCTCTCTCTCTCCCCCCTCTCCCTCTCACCCTCTCGCGCTAAATACATGCATTGCCTATCTAGCCCCCCAACCTCTCGTGCATGCGCACGCATGCACGTTGTATATCTAGGTCACTCCCTCGAGACTATCTCACTCTTTCTTCCACACGGCGGGCCACACTCGCTCAATCTCGCTCTCTTTATCTGTGTCTCATTTAACCTCGTTTTCTTTCACACACAAATGATATATCTCCCTGTTTGGGCCTCAATCGACACACTCTATACTCTCTCACGCAGATTGTCTATCTAGGTCAGTCCACCCAAGCCGCCACCACTCTCTCGACCTCATGGTGGGCCACGCTCACTCAATCTCTCTCTCTCTCCGTATGTCTCGATTGACCTTGCTCTTTCTCGGACAAAAACGATATATCACCATGCTGAGCCCAATTCGACATATTCTCATTGTATACTCTCTCACGCACATCGTCTATCTAGGTCACTCTCTCCAACCCGTCTCACTCTTTCGATCGCACGGCGACCCTATGTGATCGGTTGACCTTGCTTCCTCTCACGCACAAAATATATCTACATGTCTGTGACTGGATCATCTCTCAAGCTCTATCTTACAGCCCTCACCCTTGCCAAAAAGCTCAATCGGACAATATCTCTCCAGAGCATATATATTTGTTCAATGAATGTCGGACCACACTCACTTTGTCTCTCTATCTATATGTCTCTCGATTGACCTCGCTTTCTCACACCGTATCTTCCACGCGTTGAAGCTACTACCTCTCCATCCCTCGCAAAGCCAGATCTATTTACATTGCGAGGGGCGCTCCAACCTTGGATTAATTTGTGTAGGCATTTATTCCGGTCGGTTTAGATTATATTTTCGTAGCATTCGGCCCACAACTACTCCAATCACCGTAGCGGGTAATTAAGCTACGGGGAGCACCTAATATGAGCACAGGGGAGCCGTTGGATCGAAGATGCAGTGGCACACACGAGGCCTGAATGTTTTATTTGCAAAAAAACCTTTGGAGAGTTTGGAAATTGCGTATAATTACAAAGACTACTCCCAAGCCATTGGATCTCACTTCCAACGGTGTAAAAACTCGTATCACCATAGTATCTAAGCTGCGGGGTGGATGTGATATTCTATGCCGCTGTCATTTTTGTTCGTAAACTTGCAAAAAACGTGTAACTTGTGCCGTTACTTGTCTAACCGCGCAAAGTGTTTGTTCAAAAAAACATCCTACAGTGAAATATTGGAACAACACACGGGGGTCCCACTTGTCATTAATCAAATTTGCACCTAAAACTAACAAATCTGAAAGACGAGATTCGAACTGGCAACCTGGACTACAAAGCGTAAGTCGATAGCCTGAAAAAATGAACGGTTGTTGGCTTTGTCCCATAACTTGATTTTATACAGTACTTGCGTTGAGTAGAGTAGAGGGAGTGCCTCGTCAACACGTGCATGACCGTTATCTCACTTACTGGTGGGTCCCAGGTCTGCGATCTCAATCTCTCTTCTCTCCATCGTCTAACCTTTGCATGGGCACACACGAAGATCGGCTCTAGCTTGCCGTGGTGTTATTACAACTAAAAAAACATGAAAAATAGAAGAATCCCCTAGAACAAGAGATGTTGTGGCTGGTCGAGACAGAGCTAACCACATCTACCCTCCATGCCACGTTTGCATGATGAAGCTGTGTGGCTAGTGGGGTGTTTTCAACTGACTGGCTGGGTCCTGATGTCGAACCATAGGTACTCTACTACGTCTGATATAGTATATTTTTACATGCACATTTTCCTCCGTGCCGAGACGTGGCACACCCTACCGCGCGGTTTCGGGGTCCTCCCGGGTGGTGCACGCATATATTCTTCCTGATGTGGGACGCCCTACCGCGCGTTTTCTGGGTCCTCCTCGGTCGTAGCGCTGAAGCAAGTAAATGAGTCGTCAAATCACGAAAGACCACCTTTCCCGCCGAGTACATCAGCGAAGCACGGTGGCTAGCTAGTTGGGCTAGTTCGACCGATTAGCTAGGCTGCCGCCACATTTGTTTTTTCACCCCTTTATTTATCTACTTTTCGGCAGGTAAATTTAAATATCCACCGTGGCGTTGCTCTGGTGTTTGGGTGCGGCAGGATTTTTAATTTTTTGATTGACGGGAGCAGGCACGACAGGATTTTTAATTTTTTGATTGACGGGAGCAGGCGCGGCAGCAATTAGTCACGATGACTCCGCCTGTACCCACTGCTCCCTGATGTGAGAAGTCGTCGACTGGTGTTTTACCGTGGTGAAAACCAAAATATTCCCCGCTCCCTCCGCCTTCCCGTAGATTGCATTTCCTTTCAGCCATTTCGCCCCCTTTGCTTCCTCTCCCCATTGCTTCTACCTGGTGCCATGGCGGCGCAGCAGATCACGGAGTCCGAGGTGAGGCTCCTGACACAGGAGCTCCATGCCAAGGATGCAGAGCTCAGGGCCAAAGACGTGGAGCTCCGTGAGCTCAAGGAGGAGAGGAGTGCCATGCTCCTCCGTTATGTGCGGGAGTTCACAGAGCTTCAAAAGCGGCAGGCGTCCACCACAAAGATGCTCGAGGCGTCGGCGGCGTTGCTGCAGAAAGTGGGAGATACGATAGGCCGTCAGGGGAGCCGGCTGGAGCGCGAGCGGGCCGATCATGACGAGGTCCAGGATCGCCTCAGCCACTTGGTGAACCAAGTTGCCACGCACGTGTTGCGGCTGCGCGATGCCTACCATCGTGCCAGCGCGACGATGCCGGCCGTTGGACTAAACCCGTTCGACCACCCAGTCGACTTCAACGAGCTGCGGCTTCCTGACCTAGTCTCCTTCTTCACCTATATCTCCGAGGAGCCGAGCCATCTCTGCGTGATGGTGGGGGCTGAGCTGGACAAGGAGGGGTTGCGGGCTGCCGTCGCCGTTGCCGGGCGAATCCTTTCAGGGCTCCGTCACCGGAATCCATTCGTGCCGTTGGACGCCGTCTTTGACGAGCTGGCTCCTGTCGACCGGGAGCGGGCTCTACGGGCGGTTGCACCCTGCATCACCAACGTCGTGCGCCTCGAGAAGTAGAGGGACTTCGGTGGTGTTTAGGCGCCCTCTGCATGGGCATGTCCATGTCTCGGCGCAACATTACCGTTGGATCAAACTCAAACGGTGCATATCAGTCACGGTAGCACAAAGCGTGTGGGTGTGTTTGGTTGCATTCTCATCTCAATACAGTTGTTTCCTCTTCATGTATTTTTGTCAACCTACTAGTGTGGACTCATGCACCCTTCATGCACTCTGCCAAACACCCAAAAGTGGGTCAAGAAGGGAACTTTTGCTCCCATTCCGTGCACCCTTCATACACCCTGCCTAACCTATTCGTGCTTCATGTGGTTCATGTTTTATGGAGTACTGTAGCACCGTACTCTCCGTGCGCTGTGGACCTAGTTCTGTTAACATTGATCTCACCGTCCATTCTCGACCGGACAGTCGAAAAAGCGGTACTATGTTACATATAGGAGTAGTTGACATGCACACAACATCATTTGTTATCGTCATATCTTACTACACTAGCAACAAGATTGTGTAGTACTGACGTATGAACCACTACACATGCCTAGTAGTAGGAGCACTGTGTATGTTCAAGTGGCTGCCGTGTTTTGCACTCCTCCGTCGTAAGAGTGGAAACGCTTTCTGTAATCATTTTTTTCTGCTGAAAAACAGTGGACATGCTCTACCGTGCGGATCCTCCTCCAGCCATGCACTAAATTACGCACTTTCACCGACGTGTGGGACAGCCAGCATCGGGGTCCACCAGCCATGCACTAAATTACTCTGTAGTAGAGTGACGGTAGACTACCTCGATTGAAGCGCTGCAGTAATGCCCAATGTGCCGTCAAATCACAAAACCCCCTCCTTTCCA
The DNA here is from genome assembly GCF_003073215.2 of Triticum urartu. NCBI lineage: Eukaryota > Viridiplantae > Streptophyta > Magnoliopsida > Poales > Poaceae > Triticum > Triticum urartu. The sequence goes on from NC_053022.1 coordinate 105,804,989, forward strand.
GCAATAAGTTGGACGGACGAAAAAACCATCATTTCACTCTTCTCTCTCAGCTTCCTCTCTACCCAACCCTCGCTTCTGCCTCATATTTTTCCTCATTTCTTCAAGAAAACCCCGACCTGCTTCTGCCATTGTTCTTCTCTCCCAAAGAAGGAAAGGTGAGTGCATCAATGGTGTTGATTCTGGCCAAGGCCCGGTCTTGCAACCCCGAGACTGATCCTATAACTCCCTCTCTTTTCTTCTTTTGGGTTTGTGATTATGGTTTCTTTTCTTTTATTTCTATTTGACAGTTTCTTGATGGACGCTCGAGCACCGGCCGAAGTAATGTCTATGGCTCCGGCCAAAACCATCAAGGCTCATGGTATGAAGAAGCGCAAGCACCCAGCCGAGACTACCGCAGACAAGCTCAAAGCCATCGCCCTGTCCAAGCCCCCCTCTCCAGGATCCCTCATTAAGCAAGTCCAGGTAATATCTCTTCTTGACGATCTTTTTCTCGATCTTGATCGTGTTTTTTCATCTAACACGTAGTACTAGTACTAGTAGTACAACTTTCTGGGTGATCTCGCATGTGATTTTTGTGTGCCAAATGACGGTTCTAAATTCCTCTTTTGACCAAAACATACAAGAGGTTGACACTGATTTCTTATAGATTACTTTCAACTACTCCCTCTGTCCCAAATTTCTTGTCTTAGATTTGTCTAGATACGGATGTATCTAATAATAAAATGTGACTTGATACATCCGTATCTAGACAAATCTAAGACAAGAATTTTGGGACGGAGGGAGTACTTTATGAACATCAATGCTACCTTTTAAGAGGGTATATTTGCCTCAGTAACTTGTGTTATGGATATTGCATGTAATCCCTCTGCTCTCATGCCTTTGAAGACATGTTCTAGTGTCTTTGTTCACTCATTTCTGTGCGTATATGTAGTCATATATGGAGTATAATATCGAAAATCATCTTATATTTCTGAACGGAGGTAGTAATAAAATATGGTTTCTGTTTGAATTAGAACCAGGTTCGTGGTGGAGATGAAGTTCTCAAAGTCATGCCGTGTGAACTGGAAGACCTGATGATGAGTTCTACTGCTGAACTATCCAGCTGCTGTGTGCTTGTTGCCACGTGTCCTGAACTAGTGTTTTCCTGTAGCATTGTTGCCAGGCGTGTTCTCGAGGATGTACTTGACCACAACAATTTCCTAGTTGTGCCTTCGATTATGAAGGGTGTGGTTCTTGTAAAGCTTCCCAACAAATCTGATGCGGCATGTCTTCATCATCATGTTTATGAGTGGAAAGACCACTCTGTTAGGTTCTCCAAGGTTGACAAGATGGTGATGGTGCATGTAGTCATCTCACACGAAGTCCATGGCCTAGTCAGTTATGCGGGGTTCATCCCGTAGGTCGGTGGAAAGAAATAGTCTGTAGAGTTTAGTTAGTGCAACTTTGCTTGTCTGTAGTAAGTACTATTGTTCAATACTTGATTTGTGTTTGTGAACCCTGTATTGTTTATTAGTACTGCCGCTTTTGGTGTGTGGTCAGTCCAGAGAACGGTCTATGTTTATGTCTGTCCACTCAATTCAGTCTGTATATTTTGAAGTATCCATATCATATTTTTTGTGAGGACGGTCTATCAATTATGGTTACACTCCAATATCTATATGCATTGCAGGGTTTATCGCACCCACCAGGATTTCCAGCCCCATGGATGTTCAGTCCATACGATTTGTCACGACCTTTGGATTGTCCTTCTTGTGGGAGTAGGCGGGCCCCTGCATACCACGCGTAGTTGAATGATCAATCTTCTGTTTAGTACTTCAACATAGTGATTTCCTGGTAAGGATTCACTCGTGTCACATCAAGTAAATCTTCTTGATTTACTGTCTAAATCTTATTGATTTAATGTCATGTTTTCTTTCTTTTCCTGCAATTTTACGATGCAGGTTTCGCCATGTGACATTCATCACAGAATAAACCGTTTGGTTTGCTCTACGATGGCTATTTTTGCAGGTTTCACTTCTTATGTCGTGTCAGTAATGAAGGCACTGTCCATCACTTATATTATTGGAAAAAATTGGATCAGTCTGTTGTTTGAGTACAAGCTGAATCCCTATGATGAACTGCAGTTTGGTTTAACAAAAACGCCACAATTAGTCCTTCTCGCGTTTAAAAGAAATGAAGAAAAAACTGGATCACGGTCACGGATCCTAGTCAAGTTAGAAAGCTGATCATAGCAGACCAGGCACGATCGCCGCTGTCTCGCACAGATCGAGCACCGACAGTTTCTCTAGCACTGACAGCGGTAGCATCTCAGTCTGATCCAGCTGAGGATTGGGCACCGACCGCGTCAGCAGATCAGTCTGATCTACCGGAGGATCGGGCATCGACACCGGCACCTGCTCCGACACCGGCACCAGCTCTACACGAAGCACCATCTACGGTAGCAGTAGCGGCTTCGGCACTTGCACCAACACTTGCACTTGCATCTACTCCGGCCCGTGCAGTTGCACCGGCAACAGACTGGGCTGCAGTTCGCACTTCATATACCAAAGTCCTTACAAAAACCGACATGTCCACCTTCTTGGTAAGCATTGGCCGCCCAAGTGCTTCGTTCTTTTTCTTTCCATGTTGTTTCACATGATTCACTGTGTTGATCTAACTGTTTGGGTATGTCTTCTTGTTTGCAAACAGAGAATTCCTAGAGCAATGAGGGAGTCGTTCAACAATCCGGGCGACCGCGGCCAAGTTTCTCTTACCATGCGCAGCCTTGGTGTGAATGAACCTGCTCAATATATCGTAAGTACAAAGGATGGTCGCATGATGATTGATGCAAAAGGATGGTCAAGGTTCAAATCTAAATCATATCTTGCGGTAGGGGATGATGTCAAAATCGCACTTTCTCGGCAAGGAGAGCTGGTCCAAATCAACTTTGAAATTCTTCAGTAGTAGCACGCAACTGCCTAACTGATCTATCCTCCGAGAGATTTTGATGTAATAATCTGGCATGGTGAAACAAGTGTCCTGTGTGTATAAGTAGTACGATAGTATTTTTTATCACATGGTATATCGTTGATAGAATTGCAACTCTGATTGCTGGTTAGGAACTATCGTTCGATTTCATTCCAATAGCTGTCGTGCTTTATTCAATTTTGTGTATTCGCCTTGCGACAGCATCTAAAACCAGTGCCGTACCGATCGCTTGCAATATGAAAAGCGCTGAGGTAGAACACATGGGCCCCCAAACATGCAGGGTCGGCCTGCGGCCCAAAGTCCAGAACCTGGTTTCGAGAAGAACTAGCTCAATGCAGAAGTGGCATCCTCCTCCTGCTGTGGGTTGGGCGAAGATGAATGTTGATGTTGCGTTATCTCGCAATGGTGAAAGGGGAGCCCTGGCAGTTGTGAGCCAGGATCATATAGGCTTCTTCCTTGGAGCATCGGCACTGGTGTGCGGAAGTGTTACTGATCCAGAGATCCTAGAGGCAATGGCATGTTGCGAGGGGCTATCTCTCGCTCTTGACTTAAACCTGCAACAAGTTCAGATTAGCACCGATTGTTCAGCAACAGTCAAGCATATCGGAGAGGCATACTTGGGGCCTAGCAGAGTTATTATGGACGATATCAAGATGAAGAAGAATATGTTCCAAACCATGGAGATCATACATGAAAAACGCGAGTGTAATGTTGAAGCGCATGTGCTCACAAAAGTTGCTACTTCTTTGCCCTGTGGACGCCATCTTTGGCTCACAGGAACCCCCTAAATTATTTGTATACCTACGACTGTTAATTCTTCAATAAAGCAGCTTTTATCCCTCAAAAAAGCATCTGAGTATTATATTCTCAGCTAAACCCCCATAATGCCCGTGCGTTGCAGAGGGAGTATATTTCTCAGCAAGGTGAGCCTGTGATATAAAAGATTTGTATATTTCTTTACAGAGGGAGTATCTCTCTGTCAAAAAATATATTTATGTGTAACTAGTTACTCCTGTCTTTCTACTTCCTTTCGCTGATATGTGGGGAAACCGGCAACGGGGTCCACGTGCCATATGCACAAATTAGAGTGCACAACTTCACGGTAGACACACCCCGGTCGTAGCATCGCAGTAATGCCCAATGAGCCGTCAAATCACAACCCCCCTTTCCAGCTTTAGCAGTAAGCTGGACGGACGAAGCGGCAATATTTCACTGGGCCTGCATCCCCTTCTCCCTCGTCTGCTTGTTCAGAGAAAACCCCCTCTCGGTGATTGCATAGGGTTTTCTCATGGAGAACCAGGTACGAATTCTTCATCCATCCCCGATAAACCCAAGTCCCTTGGTCGTAGGTAATCCTAGGATGGCAGCCGCCGCTGTTGATGCATTTTTCTTCCTACTGAATCTGGTGTGTTTCATTTGCAGTGCCCAAAGTGCGAGTACCCTACAGGTTTCTGCGCCCTCGGCGAGACGCCACACTTGTTCCTTCTCATCCTAACACAGCATTTTGAAACACGCACAGTATGTTCCTAGAATCCTCTTTTCTATCCGGGAGGGTGGGGTTTTTTTGAACATGATGTGTTCTCATATTATTTTTCCTACAGTGTATTATTTGCTCTGCCAGAACACATGTACTCAAGATGCTCGGCCTTTCCATAACTGAATACACTAGTTTAATGGTCACAGTGAAGACAAGCCATGGATATAAGTTCCGAGTTGGGTTCATGAACCAAGAAGATCGCTGCTTTTTTTATGGCCGAACTTGGATAAACTTTCTCAAGTGTTACAGACTGAAAGTTGGCGCACGAATGTTGATGGAAATAGCAGAACCTGGTCTCATCTTCACTGCGATCTTCCACCCCAACGTCGTTCCAATTGTTCATCCATGTTAGTTTTGTATCTGGTTCTTGCTTGTTGCCTCGATTACTTATTAATCCACCTATTCTGTCTAACTAATCACAATTTAACTTTAGAAGTAGCAACGAATCTCTCACGAAGATGCTACTTCTAACTAATATTTTCTTATAATTGGTGGCATGTGTAGGTTTTTTCAGAGTTAAGCAGTCTGCTCGTTTGTTACTCCGTAATAACTCGGCTGTTACTAATGGCACTGAAGTTGACTGGATCGACATCCACAAGTTCCTACACTTTATTGATTGTCTTGAGGTCCTTGTGGGGCGTTTCAATCGTGGAAGGCCACATGGGATATGTGTGCCACTGCTGCACTCGTTGAACAGGTCCAACTGTGTCGAGAAACTTATGGTACGAGCTGTTTTCTGTTATATATGTTGTTCATAAACTATTGCATATACACAATTTTACAGCTGTGATCTTCTTCAAACAGGAACTGCCGAGTTCTATTGTTCCTATACAGATGCCTGACCATGGTCGGGTCATACTTGCGCTTGGTCACAACATGATGTTTATGTCGACCTACTCAATTCCCCTTGGAGGTGAAAAGATACTTATTCATGGGTGGTCTCAAATAATGAAGGCCCGTCCATCTTGGAGAATAGGACAGAAGATTATGTTCACGCTTTTCCATGGCTCTAAAGCGAATATCCTGTTTATTGACCACATTGCGAGATGAAGCCGCTTTCAGAAGGTTGTGGATGCGCGGGGTGGCGCCTGGGCCTTGTCCTGGGGCTTGGCGGCCTCACCCTTGGTTAACTATAGGCAAAGTAGCACTGTTCGAGGCGTGCTTTGTACGGTTGAACCTGTATAAGTACTCATACTGCTTCCAGCTTTGGTTGTTAAGTGCCCTTGCTAGTTTCAGTTAAGGTTGTTAAGTACTACAGTCTGTCGTGTTTCTTCAGTCCTATCTTCCTCCAGCCGCCAAAACCAAACCAGCGCCGGTGGGCCGCTTGCTTCCGCCTCCCACGACTGGCTGCGTCTCAGCGCACGCATCGCCGCCCCACCATCTCCTAAATCATTAACGCCGACGTCCTCCGAGCGCTTTGGTGCGCTCGCCGCGGCGCTGCCCTCTCGCGTTGTCAACATGGTTAACAAACAACAGGAATCGGCAGAAGTACGTGGAGAGGATGACAATAGGGGCCCACCACGTCAGTGTATGGAAAAATAAAATGCTTCCTCCTAGTGTTTTCCTGACATCTGGGACTCACGACATTGGGAGCGTATATAGTCAATAGACAAGAGAACAACACAAGATTGGATGACACCTGGGACGTAGCTACTCGAGCAGTATTTTTTTTGTTTGGTATTGTTGAGACGGAGCAGGGTTTGAACTGGGTTGTGGCCCGTCTAGCGCAGCCTTATATTTTATGTTCACCATGTGACCAACCCAGCTATTTTTTCTTTGTGAAAGTGAGCCCAGTTTATTTTTTTTTTGAAGAATACCCAATCCAGGCCTACTTATTTTTCTACGCCCTGATGGGCTGCAACTCTTTCAAGACGCCTGCAAATCTTGAAAGTAATATGAAATGGGTTGTAAATATAAAAACAGATGACAAATTGGCAATTACTTTATAATTTCTGAATTTTATTACATTTTCAGATTCCTATTTCACTGGGCATTAACCTAATTTAAATATATCTTCAAAGTACTTTAAATCTGGCTGGACATTTCGGTATTAAAAATAGTTTGGAACCCACAGAAATATGCGAAATTGGCCCTGGCCAACCAAAAAAACGACTGCAATAAATTGCATAAGAAGTTGCCATGAGCTATATATAAATTATTAAAAAAAGAGGGAGTGGTCTGACTTGTGGGCCTGTTTAGTTGACGCGTATGCAAGATTTTTTTAGTTATTATATACGTCAACAAACGATTCTAGCAGACGTAACCGTTGGATGTCAATCCAACGGCCGTCGTGTTTCTTCAATCTCTGATCTTCTTGCTCCAGCCGCCAAAGCAGCGCCGGCGGGACCGCCTACTCCCGCCTCCCGTGGCCGGCTGTGCTGCCGCGCAGGCCTCAGCGCCCCCTACTACTCCCACCGCTGGCCAGGGCATCCCTCTACTCACCCACACCCCCTGTTATTCTGCGGCGACGGCAGCCTCACACCGCAGCCGAACCGGTGAACGCTCGTACTCCTCTCCGCGTGGGCATCCACTGCCGCGTCTTCCCCGGCTCCGCGTGTCCCCTTCCTATGCCTCGCCGTCGTCCACCGCCGTGGTGCTCTCGGCGGCGTGGTCAATGTGGTCAACGACCGACTTCCATCGGAAGAGTACTGTACGTGGAGAGGCTGACAGCTTGGGTCCACGGCCGCAGCAAGCAAGTGCCTCCTTATTACGCGCAAAATAATTATTCCGCCACCTGACAGCGGGGACCCACCGGACGGGCCACCAGTATTTTGCAAAAAAATCGTCTCCCCCTGACTGCTGGGACCCACCGGACGGGCCACCATATTTCGCAAAAAAAACGTCCCCCCCGCTGTCAGCTCGGACCCACCGGAAGTGCCTCCTTGTTACGCACAAAAAAATGAATACTCCCCCAGCTAGCTAGGACCCACCTTGGTGGGAGGCTGACTTGTGGGCCTACTAAGTTGACGGGGACGAAGGGCTTTGTCAACTTTGTCAACATGAACGATTCTAGCTCCAGTGACCGTACGATGTCCATCCAACGGCCGTAGTGCTTCTTCAACCTCTGGTCTTCTTGCTCCAGCCGCCCAAAGCAGCGCCGGTCGTGCCGCATGCTCCTGCCTCCCGTGGCCGGCTGTGCTGCCGCGGAGGCCTCACCGCCCCTACTATTCCCACCGTTGGCCAGGCCCTGCGACGACGATAGCCTCACACCGCAGCCGAACCAGTGAACCCTCGTACTCTCTCCGCGCGGGCTTCCACTGCCGCGTCTTCCCCGGCTCCGTGTCGTCCCCTTCCTAGGGCTCACTGTCGTCCACCGCTGTGGTGCTCTGAGCGCGGCGTGGTCAATGTGGTCAATGACCGACTTCCATCGGAAGAGTACTGTGCGTGGAGACGCTGACAGCTGGGTCCACGGCCACGCGCAAAATAATTATTCCTCCACCTGACAGCGGGGACCCACCGGACAGGCCATCGTATTTCGCGAAAAAAAACGTTTGCCCCTGACTGCTGGGACCCACCAGCTACATCTTCGCATGCAAGGAAGTGCCTGACAGTCGGGACCCACCTGGTCGAAGCGTACATAGCGTTGTCATTCTGGTCACGAACGTGTACGTACATATATACTGGTTGATGTAGAGGCGCGCACGTGTCGTAGTAGAGGCGCGCACGTAGCATGTACACGTACGTACAGCGGCCAGGGTGCAAGAAAGAAAATATGGCCACTTATGTGTACATATGGGCGGGGTCTCGAACGCCTACTCGCAAATACGTACGGCCAGGGCTCGTGTACATGGCTGGGTTGGAACGGAGAAACAGCGTCGTCATCGTGTTCATGGGGAGGCAACGGAATGCGTCGTGTTTATGGGGAGGCAACGGAATGCGTCGTGTTCATGGGGAGGCAACGGAATGCGTCGTGTTCATCGGGAGGGCTTGGACGGAACAGGCGATGGAAACGAGGCCTGGCGTACCGCAGAACGGAGGAAACGGCCCTGTGTTCGACCGGCCACGTTCGAAACTGGATCCTGTTGATCGGGAGGGGTCTGGCGTACCACAAAACGGAGGAAACGGACCTCCTACGGTCGAAACAGGGGTCCTGTTCATCGGGAGTGTCTGGCGTACCGCAAACGGACGAAATGGACCTCCTGCGGTCGAAACGGGGGTCCTGTTCATCGGGAGGGGTGTGGCGTACCGGAAAACGGGACTCCACCGGATACTGTTCATCTCCACAGTCGACCCCCTCCAGCCTCCACGAGCTACTGTTCATCCACCATCGACCTCCTCCAGCCTCCACCTGCGACTGTTCATCCACGGGCTCCTGTTCATCCAGCCTCCACCGCGCGCTACTCCATCGGCTACTGTTCAACCAGCCCTCTCCACGGGATCCCGTTCAACCACCCCTCCACAGGCTACTATTCATCCTGCCCTCCACCGTCTACTGTTCATCCTACCCTCGACGAGGTGGTCCTATTCATCCAGCCCTCCACGGGGTCCTGTTCATCCAGCTCCAACCGGCTCGATCGATCGGGGTCCTGTTCATCCAGAGGCAACACCACGGGGTCCTGTTCATCCACCCCAAGTGGGAACTGTTCATCCAACCCCCCCCCCCACCCGCAACGCTCACTGTTCATCGAGAGGTAGCATCGACCGGCTTCAGTTAGCAGCAGTAGCGAAGGAATCGCTCGATTGGGTTCAGTTAACAGCCATCAATCAATCGCTCGAGTTCAGTAACGCATAGCCTGCAGTGCAATCGCTCGGGTTTAGTTAGAGCCCAACGCCTCGCTCAGGTTCAGTTAGAGCCAACGCCACGCACACACGCGCGTACGTGCACGAGAGAAACGTGCATCGCTCGGCCCCCGACCTCCCACCGTAACCGGGAACTCCCCGAAATTTTCCTCGCCCTCGCTTCTACCACGGGTTTTTTCCATCATGGACGACCCAAAGAATGTCATGCAGGTGCGTCTCCGGCCTGCCCAGGACGAAAAGCCCATTTTTTGTCATGATTTTTTGTGATAGAAGTAGGAGCCCACCACATCTATGATGATACTAGGTTTTGTCACAATTATCGTCATAGAAGTGTCATATGTATGACAGAAAAAAATTCTTTCGGCCCAAAATGTCACGGATGTGTCTTCTTTTTGTAGTGAATTGTCATCCCAACTAGATCCATAATCTAGCGCACAAGCTCTCAACATGTCTTCCAGAATCTGATTGACTCTCTCGGTTTGTCCATCTGTCTGTGGATGAAAGGTTGTACTGAACTCTAGCCTAGTACCCAAAGTCTGGTGCAGCTGATTCCAAAACTTTGAGGTAAATTGTGTCCCTCTATCTGATACGATGGTCCTCGGAACTCCATGCAGACATACGATCTTGGTCATATATATCTTGGCCAACTTCGCGCTTGTATATGGGGTTTGCACCGGGATAAAGTGAGCCACTTTGGTCAAACGATCAACTACTACCCAGATTGAGTCATATCCCAATCGGGTCCTGGGTAATCCGGTGATGAAATCCATGCCAAGCTTGTCCCACTTCCATTCGGGTATCGGCATAGGCTGTAATAATTCGGCTGGCTTCTGATGTTCTGCCTTTACTATCTGACATACACCGCATACTGCTACATACTCGGCAATATGCTTCTGTAGGATCTAGAAGTAGATGTGTCTAGAGGGGGTGATTAGACACTTAATGCTAAAGTTTCAACTTTTAAGCTTTTTCGGTTTAAGTGGAGTTTAGGCACAATTTCAACACACACAATACATATCAAGCAAGCATGCAAAGAGTATATGAGCAGCGGAATGTAAAGCATGCAACTTGCAAGAATGTAAAGGGAAGGGTTTGGAGAGATCAAACGCAATTTGAGACACGGATGTTTTTCCCGTGGTTCGGATAGGTGGTGCTATCCTACATCCACATTGACGGAGACTTCAACCCACAAAGGGTAACGGTTGTGCGAGTCCACGGAGGGCTCCACCCACAAAGGGTAACGGTTGCGCGAGTCCACACAGGGCTCCACCCACGAGGGGTCCACGAAGAAGCAACCACCCACAAAGGGTCCACGAAGAAGCAACCTTGTCTATCCCACCATGGCCATCGCCCAGACAGGACTTGCCTCACTAGCGGTAGATCTTCACGAAGTAGGCGATCTCCTTGCCCTTACAAAATCCTTGGTTCAACTCCACAATCTTGTCGGAGGCTCCCAAGTGACACCTAGCCAATCTAGGAGACACCACTCTCCAAGAAGTAACAAATGGTGTGTAGGTAATGAACTCCTTGCTCTTGTGCTTCAAATGATAGTCTCCCCAACACTCAACTCTCTCTCATAGGATTTGGATTTGGTGGAAAGAAGATTTGAGTGGAAAGCAACTTGGGAAGGCTAGAGATCAAGATTCATATGGTAGGAATGGAATATCTTGATCTCAACACATGAGTAGGTGGTTCTCTCTCAGAACATATGAGTTGGAATGGTGTATGCGCTCTGATAGCTCTCTCTTCGAATGAAGAGGAGGTGGAGGGGTATATATAGCCTCCACACAAAATCCAACCGTTACACACAGTTTTCCAATCTCGGTGGGAGCGAATCAACAGAGATTTTGGTGGGACCGACTGGATCACCTCGGTGGGACCGATGTGCTAGGGTTAGGGTAAATCCAAAACTCGGTTTGACCGATTACTCAAACTTGGTGGGACCGATTTGGGTAATAAGTGAAACTGAGATTTGGCCAAGCAAACTCGGTGGAACCGATTGCATATCTCGGTGGGACCGAGAATATTGCAATGGGTAACAGAGAGTTTGCAAGCCCATCTCGGTGAGACCGAGATCCCATCGGTGAGACCGAACTGATTAGGGTTTGGCAGTGGCTTATGACAAGTGAAACTCGGTGGCGCCAGATAGGAAGAATCGGTAGGACCGAGTTTGGCTTAGGGTTTAGGTCATATGTGGAAGTGGGAAAGTAGCTGAGGGTTTTGGAGCATATCACTAAGCACATGAAGCAAGAGGCTCATTAAGCAACACCTCATCCCTCCTTGATAGTATTGGCTTTTCCTAAAGACTCAATGTGATCTTGGATCACTAAAATGTAAAATGATGAGTCTTGAGCTTGAAGCTTTAGCCAATCCTTTGTCCTTAGCATCTTGAAGGAGTTCCCACAACCTTTAGTCCATGCCACTCCATTGTTGAACTTATCTAAAACATGCTAGATCGAAATGTTAGTCCAACAAGAGATATGTTTTCATCAATTATCAAAACCACCTAGGGAGCACTTGTGCTTTCAGCTTCTTCATACGTGTCCACCAGAAACGTTCCTTCAAATCCAAATACATCTTGGTGTTTCCAGGGTGAATCGAGTATGGTGAGTCATGGGCCTCCTGAAGTATTAACATCCTGATCTCCGCATTATTGGGCACATAGACACGATCCTCAAACCATAAGGTTTCATGCTCATCCTCACGAAAACCTTTGGCTTTCCCTTTGTTCATCTTCTCCTTTATCTCAGCAATTTCCTTATCATCCTTTTGAGCTTCTCGAATCTTTCCCAATAATGTAGACTGAACCTCCATTGCTGCAACAAAACCTCTTGGAACTATCTCCAAATGAAGTTCCTTGAGATATTCTACTAACTCCGGAGGTAATCCTCCGCTTACGAGGGTATTGGCATAACTCTTGTGGCTCAAAGTGTCTGCTACGACATTGGGCTTTCCTGGATGATAATGCAACTTCATATCATAATCCTTTATGAGCTCCAACCATCTCCTCTGCCTAAGATTCAACCCCTTCTGCGTGAAAATGTACTTCAAACTCCTGTGATCCGTGTACACATCACAATGGTTTCCAATTAGAAATTATCTCCAGGTATTGAGTGCATGTACTACGGCTGCTAACTCCAAATCATGCGTGGCATACTTCAACTTGTGAGGTCGAAGCTGTCGTGAGGCATATGAAACAACTCTTTCGTCTTGCATAAGTACAACTCCAAGTCCCAAGTGAGAAGCGTCGCAATACACTTGGAAATCCATGCATATATCCGGAAGAATCAACACTGGGGTTGTAACCAAATGTTTCTTCAAATCCTGAAAACTGGCCTCACAATCCTCGGTCCATTTGAACTTGGTGTCCTTCAACAATTCAGTCATGGGTTTCGCAGTTTTGGAAAAAATCTCAATAAATCTTCGATAGTATCCTGTGAGTCCCAGAAAACTACGGATTTCTCCAACTAAGGTGGGTGCCAACCACTCAGTTATAGACTGAACCTTGGTAGGGTCTACGAATATACCTTCTCCTGATATAACATGTCCAAGAAATCCAACTTCCTTCAACCAAAACTCACACTTGCTGAACTTGGCATATAGCTGATGTTCCCTGAGCTTCTCGAGAACTAAGCGCAAGTGTTCCTTGTGTTCCTCTTCATTTTTCGAGTACACCAAAATATCATCAATGAACACCACAACAAACTTATCCAAAAACTCCATGAACACCTTGTTCATCATACTCATAAAATAGGCAGGGGCATTAGTCAATCCAAATGACATGACCATGTACTCATATAGCCCATACCTTGTGGTAAAAGTTGTCTTAGGTATATCCTGTTCTCGAATCTTCAATTGGTGATATCCTGATCGAAGATCGATCTTGGAGAATACTCTAGCTCCTTGCAACTGGTCAAACAGATCATTGATCATCGGTAGTGGGTACTTTTTCTTGATCGTCACTTCATTCAAAGCCCGATAATCAACAACCATTCTCAAAGATCCATCTTTCTTCTCAACTAGGAGCACTGGGGTTCCCCACGGTGATGAACTGGTTCAGATATAACCTTTCTCCAATAACTCCTTAATCTGCTTCTTAATTTCTCCAGATCATTTGCAGGCATCCGATACGGTCTCTTCAATATTGGTCCGGTGCCTAGCAACAGCTCTATCAAAAACTCTATGTCTCGATCTGGCGGCATGCCTAGTAATTCCTCTGGAAATACATCCAGGTAATCCTTCACAATAGGCATTTCTTCCTAAACAACTCCCGAGAGAGAATTCACTTGGGTCCTCCTTGGCGCATGCCTAGATACATACTTGATCCTTTTTTGCTCCGGGGTAGTGAGTAGAATTGACTTACTAGCACAATCAATATTTCCTCCATACATTGATAGCCAATCCATGCCTAGTATCACATCCAATCCTTGTGATTCCAAAATTATCAGGTCTGAGGGGAAAACATGCCTACCTATGGTCAATGGCACCTGAAAACATCCTCTGCTTGCCATATACTCCGCTCCAGGTGAGCTTACTAACATAGGTGTCTTAAGAACTTTGGTGGGAAACTTATACTTATCCATAAATCCCCTTGATATGTATGAATGTGATGCACCACAGTATCAAAAAGAACTGTTGCAGTAAATGACTTAATCAAAAACTTACCTATAATTGCATCTGGCTATTCTTCAACCTCCTCCACGTTAACGTGGTTCACTTGTCCTCTGGTGAAAGGGTTGGGCTTCTTCCCAAAGTTTCCATTTCCATTGCCATTCTTCAACTCTGAGCAGTCATTGGCATAGTGTCCAGTCTTCCTGCACTTGTAACAGGTGACATGACTCAGGTCCTTCTTAGCGGGTGTTGCTGGGTTGGAGCGGTTTTGGTTGTTGCTTCCTCCATTCCCATTCCCATTTTTAGGGCCAATGTGGTTATTTGTGCTTCCTCCATTATTGAGTATGGCCTCCATGGTTATGGGTGTAACCTCCGGAGTTAGGGCTAAAGCGAGGCTTCTACTGAGCTCCAGAATTGTACTTCCCCTGTCCATACTTCCTCTTGCGGCTCTCTATCTGCTGCTATTTGCTTTCAATCATAAGGGCCCTGTCTACCAACTCCTGGTAGTTAGTGAATGTTGCCACCATCAACTACATACTCATCTCATCATTCAACCCTTCCATAAACTTCTCCTGCTTCGCGACATCTGTGGCCACATCATCTGGGGCATAGCAAGCTAACTTACTAAACTCATCCACGTACTGCCCCACAGTATGGTTTCCCTGGCGTAAGTTGCAAAACTCACGCTTCTTCATGTTCATTGTTCCAGTTGAGACAATGGTTGTGCGGAAAGCTTGCTGAAACTGATCCCATGTGACATTGGCAATGGGAAAAGTGGCTGTGTAATTCTCCCACCATGAGGCTGCGGGTCCATCCAATTGATGTGCGACAAAACGCACCTTCTCAGCATCTGTGCAACCTGCGGTGGTCATCTCCCTTCCAATCCTACGGAGCTAGTCATCAGCAACAATCGGCTCGGTGCTACTGGAAAACACCGGCAGATTCAACCTCAGAAACAGTTTAGTTGTCAACTGGAGGTGGTGGCGGTGGGTTGTTATTGTTGTTGCCTTGGTTCTGGACTAGCAACTACATCAAGGCATTCTGCTGCTGGATCAACTGGGTGAGCTCCGGTGGAAAGACAAATCTGGGGTCACGTCTCGGAGGCATCTGATGGGTTTAGAGGGGAGAGATTAGAATAGAGTGAGGTCTGAGGAGAAAATCACTACCCATATGCACATGAGGCAAATACATTCATATCACACCACTCAATTCAAACAAGGGCATACAATCAATCTAGCTACCGTTACAAAATACTCAGACTACTACTATATACATGGGGGAATACTATTGATAATATGGTGGTCGACTAAAAATTTTGATCGGAAGAAGACTCCATGATATTTGCTCCAACTTCGTCTTCATAATCATCATCGTTATCGGGGCCGGAGTCGGTGTCATCGATGATGATGTAGTCTCCGGGATGGTTGTCCTCTCCTGGCGCGGGGTCTCCCATGAATATTCCTAGCTTCTTCTTCAGGTCTTCATTCTTCTCCAATAGTACTGCAATTTCCTCTTCATATCCATCGTGTGTAGACTTGAGTTCCTCTTCTAGCTCCATGTTCCTGGTCATCACCTTCTTCAGATCTATCATGTTGGCACACATCTGGTTCTCATGACAACGAATGTGTTGGTTTAACTCCTGGATGTAGGCTGCAATGGACTTGTCCCTCTTGGTGCAAACCATCTCCCATCGCTCATCTTGGTGTCCACATATCTGGTAGATGGTGTCCTTCAGATCCTTGTGGTAAACTTCGCCGATGCGTCCCATGGCGATGTGAGCTGCCATGCTCTTTCCTAGACTCCAGGTTGGTGCATCAAAGGAAAACTCTATGGGCTCAGCAACTGGTGTGAATATCCTTCCTGGAACATGTACTCGAATTTTCCAGCGCTCTTCTTCCAGTAGAGTGGCGGTGTAGGTCCTCGTGAAGCTTGGTATTCTGATGGTCAGGTATCTAGTGGCTTCCTTCAAGTGTCGTCCAAAAGGGGTGTCTTCATCTGGTTGAGCAAACTTGTTCCTTGGGTCGTCCATCTATAGAGTAGAAAGTGGAGACGAGTCAGAAATGAGAAGAGAAGAGTGTCCTATGGTTCATCTTATGGTCGCGTCCTACATCCAACGTGTGCTCTGATACCATCTTGTAGCGATCCGACCTTAAACGGTCAGACCTCTGTGTATAAGTGTCATCCCTCGATCGATAATGCTGGCACACACAGTACTCGAGGATTTATAACAGAGTTCAATCACACACTTATTACATCGAATGTCTCAAACTAGATCTTATTACAATAATATGGCTGAAGGCCATCTAAATAAGATAACTGCGGAAGCTTTGAAGGTAATGAGTCCATCAACTCCAACGGCATAGCTGAGTGCACGACAACGACCTAGCGCACCTTACTCTTCGTCTGAAAACTTTGCAACATAATACTTTGCAGCCTGTGTAGGTCAGCACATGGAATATGCTGGCAAGATAACACTATAGAACAAAGAACAAGTAATTGCTATAACTATATGCATATATGGCTGGTGGAGGCTCTATGGTTATCATTTGCATAAAGCTAGTTTCTCCCTACAACAAAGGAATAGATTTTATTTAATTACAAAGTTTATTGAAAACATTGATAATGGTAACCCCATCTCAATCCCAAATTAATAATCATTAACCCAGCAAGTTAATTAAGTAAAGTGATGAGATTAACATAGTAATTCAAGCACCAGATACTCAAGATGTCCATAACCGGGGACACGGCTAACCATGATTAGTTACTACACTCTGCAGAGGTTTGCGCACTTTTCCCCACAAGACTCGATCTCCTCCGTTGAATTTCTCGCACATGCATGGTGTTTGAGAACCGGATGACCGAGACACAGTCTTTCCGAAGAGGTCACCTTAACCGATAGATAGGTCGGTACACCTACAATCCCCTACTTCTGCTAGCCCATCATGGAAAGGTTTCCCATAATTTACTCAACTATGCCAGAGCCCATAGTGGCTTGTGGCTGCACACGGAAGTTTCCAGCATGAATAACATAATGACCCCTTTGAGCCTGGGTGGAGAACCATAGGAAAAATCACACGGATACCCCGGGATTCTCCTTTGGACAACACTGGATTTCCCCAGGTGCCCACAAACCAATCCACCCAGATGTGTGTTAAAGTAGCCACCTTAAGTAAACCCTTAGTTCATAATAATACTCACAACAGTCATGAATCACTCAAACCAAATCACGTCTATGAGCATAGCAGAGCAAAGTATAATAAGCGTATCGTAGTAGCTCCCAAGGCTTGAGTAAAAGGGCAATGGGTACTACCTCAAAAACTACTTCCCAAATACCCACATGTTAAACAGATCCTACTCATGCAATGTTTAGTATTGATACTAATGCATAAAAACTAGGTAATAAGGGATATGATCAAAGTGTTACTTGCCTTGCTGACGATCTGAAAAACCTAGTGACTCATAGTAGCACGCTTCGCACTCCGAAAACTCTATCGTGAATAAACAATAGCATACATAAGCACTCAAGCATACGATGCAAGGGTAAAACTCAAATGAAAAGATCCAAACTTAAAGTTCAACTGAAGAGCTTCGATTTGCAAAAAGAATCAACCAAATCGGAGCAACGAAACTCAAACTACAAACAAAAGAAGTTTGAATTCAAAACTGCATGAAACCAAATTTTAAATTTTCAAAACCAAGTTCAAGTTGATTATCTAGAAAGAGGGTAACAAGACGAAGATTTTGGCATTGGTTTCACTGGATGTGGAAAAGTGAACAAAAAGTTGCGAGGCTTTGAAGATCATGGATTAATCTGTGAGGAAAGTATTCACGGATAGGTCCCTGCCTGAAAATAAAATAAAAGGAAAAACCTATCGAATGAACGTTCGCTAACAGAACCAAATGAACGAACAATGTCCGCTACTGCAGATTAACAGACGAGCGTCTGCAAATTAGATCCGAACGTAAAAACCGAGAAAACCCTAACCCTAAAAATAAATCGATCTAAACCGAAGAACCGAAAAAACCGAAAACGAATCGGCGAACCGGGCGGTTTTTATACCGGTTCACGACGACGGCGGGGTCAACGGTGGCGGCGGAATCCGGCGGCGTGGCGAGGCAAAGCGGCGGCGGCGCGGGATGGCGACAGCGGACGGCAGTGCCACGTAGCAGCGGCGGCGCGAGATGGCGAGCGGGTGGCGGCGGTTGTGGGTCAAGGTGAGGGAGGAGGCGGCAGAGTAGGCGCGGTAT